>NC_073692.1:326727070-327027070 GCF_029784155.1 Uranotaenia lowii | reverse complement strand
GCAAATATGACCGAGGAGCAAAAATCCGAAGGTAGCAACTCCACGTTGTTACAGTTGATCGAAGCTTTAAGAAGTATGGCGGCGGTAAATGTGCCTGCACGTCGCTTCGATACCCGTGATGTGAAGGATATCGTAGTTGTGTTTGATCCGGATATTCCAACGACCCCAACGGCAGAGCAGTGGATCGATTCGATCGAAAGGGCTGCTTCTCTTTATAATGGAGATGATGAGTGGAAGCTACAATGTGGAATCTTAAATCTTAACGGAGCCGCCAAATTGTGGTTTAGTGGTGTTACAATTAGAACATGGGCCGATTTCAGAAGGTTTTTGATTCGTGATTTTCCAACATCAGTCGACGTGGTAAGCATTCATCAAGCCATGATGAACCGGAAGAAGCTACCACATGAAAGTCTCGAAACCTACTTCTATAGTTAAGTGGCCTTGGGTAAAAAGGGGAAATTGCCGAACGAAGCCACGATCAAGTATATAGTGATGGGGTTGGAAGGGAAGGTTGGCACGATCACACCAGTGAACTCTCTCCCAGAGTTACTAAAACAACTCAAGTGGTTGGTGGAGATTAGAGAGATGAAAGGCATGAGTGATAGTGTGCGTCGATCACCAGTGAAATCACCAACATTATCAGCGAATATCAAATGCTTTCGTTGCAATGGTGAGGGTCATGTGGCTGCCAAATGTCTCGAAAAAAACGCAATGAAGACTCACTCAAACTTTCAATGCTATCGCTGCAATGAAAGAGGTCATATTGCAAAAAACTGCTCCAGAAAAACGAACGTAGCTGCTATGCAGGAGATTCGTCAACCCAGCAATTTTGTGAAGACGGTGGTTATTGGTGATCATGAAGTCGATGCGCTTTACGATTGCGGTTCAGCGGTTACGACTATCAAGCAAGGATGCAGTAGTGTGCTGAGTAATATCGAGCCGTGTGATATCATGCTGGTTGGATTCGGTGGCAATAAGGTCATAATTCAGGAGAAAAGTGTGGAAGTGATTAGTGTTGATGGACTTCAACTCGAGACGGCTGTATGCGTGGTACCGAACAAAGTGCAAGCGAACACTATGATAATCGGTAGAGACATACTCGATCGCGAGGACATTCGCTTCGTGAAAGAGAGGGGAAATGCCCGTATAGAAAAAGTAGTGAGTTCATATGAAGAAAACGAACATCGACCTGGACCGAGTGGTATCCAGAAAAATGTGTTTAGTATCCGCGCATACGAGCCGATCGAAGCAAATGAGATAAACACTAGTGGTGGTGACGAAGAACGAGCTCAAATACTGGAGCTGATTAAGTGTTTCCGACCTTGTTTCGCAAAAAACTACGAAGAAATGGGTACAGCAAAGGGGTGTGAGTTGGTGATCCAGCTGACCGGAGTGCAAAAACCCATACACACGAAGCAATATCCGATGGAGTATTCTCGCGAGAAAATAGTGGAGAAAACGGTTACCGATCTTCTGGCTGCAAACATCATCCAACCATCGAGATCACCTTATAATAGCCCAACGCTATTAGTGCGGAAGAAGAATGGAGACTGGCGAATGGTTGTCGATTATCGTGCGATCAACACACACACCGTCAAGGAGTCTTGGCCTATGCCTGTAATTGAAGACTGCCTGAATCGTTTAGTTGGTGGTCGCTTGTTTACAGCTGTTGATTTGTTTCGGGGTTACCATCAAATCCCGATCGAAGAAAATAGCAGAATGTATACCGCTTTTTCGTCAACACTAGGCCATTTTGAGTACCGTAAAATGCCTTTTGGGCTGTGTAACGGAAGTGCCCTGTTCCAGCGTACGATCGATGCTCTTATTGCTCCGCTACGAAACATGGGATTTGTAGCCTATCTCGATGATGTCATATTTTGCGGAAAAACTGTGAAAGATGTGATGGAAAAGTTCGAGGCATTCTTGAAACGCCTATTAGAATGCGGTTTAACAGTGAATTTGGAGAAAACACCATTTTTGCAATCCAACGTGAAGTTTTTAGGCCATGAAATTAGCGAAGGTGTGATTAAACCTGGATCCGAAAAGTTGTTGGCAATCAGTGAATTCCCAAGACCTGAAAGTTTGCGTAATGTCCGAGAATTTTTAGGTCTAGCCAATTATTTTCGTCGATTTGTGAAGGAGTTCAGCATTCTGGCTGAGCCGTTGACCAGGCTAACGAAGAAAAATGTGGATTTCGAATGGGGCAGTGATCAAGAGTGTGCATTTTTAGCACTGAAACATGCGCTAGCGAGCAAGCCGATAGTCGTAATGTATGACCCAACCAAAATGTTAGAGCTGCATACAGACGCGTGCTCACATGGGCTGTCGGGCATACTATTACAAAGAATGGAGGATGGATTGCACCCCACAAGTTATTTTAGCCGTAAAACTTCGTCTGTTGAGTGCCAAAAATACAGCTACGAACTTGAATCTTTAGCTGTGGTCGAATCGGTAGAACGCTATCGAAAGTATTTGTTGGGAAGACCCTTTATAGTCGTGACGGATTGCGAAGCGGTGAAGAAGACTGTAGCCAAGAAGACCATGTTGCCAGCTGTGGGTAAATGGCTACTGAAACTTCAAGAATACGACTACAAAATGGAACACAGAAAAGGAGAGAAAATGAAGCACGCCGATTGTCTCAGTCGTAATGCTGTTGGTGAACCAGAATCGGATGAACCCGAATCGGTTTTGGCTCACGTGATGCAAGTTAACATCAGAGAGGATGAGTGGTTGAAGCTGTTACAACGAGAAGATCCCAAATTGTTTGAGTTATTGAAAATACTCTCTAAGCCGCCAGTCGAAAACCGAGAGAGACAAGTGCATAAAGATTACGTGCTGAAGGATACAGGTGTTATGAAGAAGTGTCAAGATGGATTGAAGTGGGTGGTACCAGTTCGTGCACGCTGGAGAATAGCTCGAAATTATCACGACGATCTTGGACATAGAGGTGTCGAAAAAGTGTTAGCTGCAATACGTAAAAATTTCTGGTTTTGTAGAATGCGTAACTACCTCAAACGCTACATCGGTTCCTGCGTTCATTGTGCTTATGTTAAGGCGAAAGGAGGTACCAGAGAAGGGCTGCTACATCCCATCGAAAAAGTTCCCGTACCTTTCGACACCATTCACTTGGACCACCTTGGTCCATTTCTGCGTTCTGCGTCGATGAACGAATACATAATTGTGCTTGTGGACGGATTTACCAAATATGTCGTGGTGAAAGCCGTAAGGAACACCAAAACGAGTCCAGTTCTTCAGATGTTGAACGAAGTTTTTGGAATTTTCGGGAAACCGAATCGTATCGTCACCGATAGAGGAACTGCCTACACTTCGAAGGATTTTGAGCAGTTTTGTACGTCGTTGGGCATAGCACACGTGAAAGTTGCAGTTGGTACACCCCGCGCAAACGGCCAAGTAGAGCGCGAAAATCGGAGTATTTTGGATGCAGTACGCTGTATGGTGAAGGACAATGACCGAAGCTGGGACAAGCAACTACGAATGGTGCAGTGGGGACTCAATGCCATGGTCAACGACTCCACCAAAGTTTCTCCACACACGCTGCTGTTCAACTACGATCCACGAGATATAATGCAGAATCAACTGTTAATGATGTTTTCAGAAGAGGCATCCAATCGGCAACCGGAGGCAATAAGGCAGCTAGTTTCGTCCCGAATTGCGCGAGAGCAGCAGAAACAGAAAATGTACTTCGATAAGTCCCGACGTGTCGCTAGGAAGTATTGTGAAGGTGATCTTGTTCTTGTTGAAAAGGATCTTCAGGCAACAGGAATGAGCAAGAAATTGGAACCTCGATTCAAAGGACCTTACCTCATTCAAAGGGTTCTTGGAAATGATCGTTACCTCATCGTAGACATACCGGGTGTTCAGCTGACCCAGAAGAAAACCTCAACGATTTTTGCTGCCGAAAGAATGAAGCCGTGGTCGGTCAATGCATCATTGGAGGACAGCGATGATGAGACCGGTAATCTGACGGAGTCTGATGATGAGCCGTGATTATCGCCGAGGCGGGATAAAGGCTATGGTGTCCGTTGTAAGAAAATTAAATTCTGCGGATGACACATCCTAATAAAGATGATACTAATCTACTACTACAATTGTTGTGGGCCTTCTGCCCAAACTTTCCGTACGAAATAAAGACAGTCATTATATAGCATTGTACAAAAACGGTCGCGTTAGATCTTATCCGAACTTCCGTCTCAGGGATCTGTTACACAAGTTTTAAAATTTTCATAACGCCAAGCAAGTTAAATGCGCCTACAGCCGTTTGAGGCTGGACTGTGGATTTCTGCATTTTTGGCTTTCCCTTGGAATGTTATTTTCTAACTTCTATGAAAACAAAATATAACATCTTTTCATGAACAGTCTTTCAAGCTGTGGCTAGAAATGCTTAAAATAATTTTTCCAAATTTATTTGCCCAGATTAGGCACCTATTCAAAATGTAACATTGCTCAAAGTATGAAATGAGTAACAAAACTTCCAAGACAAGCAGGTGCCATCTTTTTTCACATGGTCGGAAAAAATTTGAAGTCTATCTTTTGTCATTTGATGTTCAAATCTCGGAATTTGTTCGCAAAATATTGCAATTTTTTAAAGTCTTTTTTCGAACTAAAATCATTTATTTGGTTCAAGTTTGCGTCAAGAAAATTTTATCCGATAAATGGTGAATTTGAATCATTAGAAAAAAAAAACCTAATATGTATGTGTGTGTGGTAAAAAATAAGAATATTATGGAATTGTGTTTTGAAAAGTAATGCATTTGTTTACGGTTAAAGGAAAAAATATTTTTTGACAGGTGTTCGAAGTAATAGCAGCGCAGTGAAAAACTAAACCATATTTTAATCGACAATTTTCAATTTAAACATATTCCAAATTATATTTTTTGCTTTGATTATTTTTTTCTGAAATTGTGATCGTTTAGAATTTTTGTTTAGAATCTTAATTAGCAACTATCTATCGATTTTGAAGTTAAAATTGGTTTCGGCTTGCTTAAACCATACCAATTGAACATGGACGTGGAGTTTGATATGAAACATTTTCAATTGCATCAATATAACAAAAATTTTACAACAACAGATTATGCACAGTACCAAGATAAACATAACAGGCAAATTTAATACTAGTTATTTCCAACTTGTAAGGTTTTCAGGGATTTTTCAAAGATTTATTAGAATGCTTGTTTGAACCATTCTCTCAATTTTCTTAAAGATTACTGTCAATTGGGGCAACATGCAACACTTTTCAACTTAAATGGATTCTTAAATCTTAATGCCTACAGATAATCATGCCTCTTGAACATCACAAGTTTGAAGGTTGATAGGACACCAAATAGACGTAGTCAGAAAAATTATTGGTTTTACCAGTTATTTTTAAATTTTCAAAAACATGCGATTTTCACCCTGCTTAGAAAAAGGGGTAAGTTGCAACAAACTCTGTTATTGATAAAAAATCAATTGAAAAAGTTAGAAAATTTATAGTTTTTGATACATTTGTGCTGTCATAATGAATAAAGCACCAATTTTGTTTTTCTATCAAAAATGTTTTTAGGAAGAATTGAAAGTTTGCTGCATACATTTAGGGGTAAAAAATACTTCAAATATTCTATTAGCCTAAATCATGAAAATAAATCTTAGGATGAATGAAATTTGAATGTTAACAAACGCATTATGCAAAACAATCATATTCCAACATATGGTAACGAGATTTATGAGGTTTAGTTCTGATTTTCATTTTGTTGCATGTCGCCCCAGACACTTAAATGAATTATTAAAATATTTATTTAAAAAAAATTGGTAATTGTCCGGAACATATTTTTAAACCAACAGTGCTGGTATAGGATGATAAGATCAATATAAAGTTTGTAGGTGATATCAAAAAGTTAATCCGTCATACTGGGAAAAGTTTTTTAAGGCATCGAATAATGTAAAAATTTGTACATCTATTGCTCGATTTTATAAATTTGTATGAGCATCAAAAACTTTTCTAAACTCTTTCAATATGTTAAAAACTATATCATCATCAATTTGATATCATTCAATGATAACTGTAACGGCCTCAACCCAGTGCCGGGGCACAATCATACGTGCCGCTCCAGCAGCATACCTCATCCTGGGGAGGCCGAATTACAACCATCCACTTCACCAACATATTTCATAAATAACTCACCTTCCATTTAAAATTTCTTCTTGCTAGGACTCAGAGGGCTACCCTAGCGATAAGTATACATGTTAAACCTAAAAGTCGAGGAAAAATGCATAATTAAAGTCCAAATTAAGCTAAAAAAAAATGTTTATACTTACCGATAATTTCTGTGGTTTGTTTATGTTTCGTCATTTGGAGCACGAGAGAGAACGTGCTCACCTTAGCAAAATCCGGGGTGCCAAATAAACGGGAAAAAGGGGATCTCAGCTCCACTCACTTTCACGCGGTAAAGTAAGCGTCGCGAAGCTTCGAGATAGGTAGAAAAGGGATCTCGTCAGATCCTACGGTTTACAAAAGAAAGGAGACCCAGTACCTCTAGAGTCTGGACGACCGAATAAAAGAAAGCTGAGACCTAGAACATGTATGAAAGTAGAGTCTGGACGAAAATGAATATAAAAGGCCAGAAAATGAAATGTAATCCATCAGTTCAAAATAAATTAAAGTTCGTGAAACATCAAAGGTAACCAGCTTATCGTTAAAACTACTTCCGAAACCTTCGAAGACTTAACAGATTCCATCTCTTCAACCCCTGCGGTAACATTGGCGCTGTAGACAGGATGGACAAGCTAATCGTAAAGAGAATCGTCATCGAAGGACGGCTGCGTAGGACCGGAGAACGTATCGAAGCTGGCGGCGGCATCAACAGCATTGATGGCCTTAATGCTGAACTGGGGTGCATCCAGGAGCTATGGCAAGACTTTCGAGCCATCCAACAGGAGATTCTCGAGTCCTGTATGGATGTTCCCAGTTTGGAGGAGCATCTAGAAGCCGAAGCGGATTTGGTGGCGCGGTTCAACGCAGCGAAGGCCGTTCTAAACGGCAGAGTCCGCGCTCTACTGCAGACGGAGGAGAAGAGGGAACCGGAGCCAAGCGATGGTGAACCCGAACTTCCGACCAATGCTGACGAGAGCTTTTCGTCATCATTAGGGAATCGGGCACCGATCGCATCGGAACCTGCAATACTAAACGCGACGAATGTACCGGGCACGGAGCAGGAGGCACTCATACGTCGGTCGCCAACAAGTGTGCGGCTAGCTACCCCGGAGCTACATCTGCCGAAGGGTATTTTGCCGACGTTTACGGGCGAATACGGGGAGTGGTCATCATTCTATGACCTGTTCATCAGTGCAGTGCATAGCAACCACAACCTTACCCGAGCTCAAAAATTATTTTATCTAAAAACGTACACCTCGGGTAAGGCCGCAAATATAATCAAGCATGTCAGGGTAGAGGATAGTGCCTATGAGGGCGCTCTAGAAGCCCTGAAGCGGCGATTTGATCGAAAGGATCTCATCGTTGCCCATCAAATACAGAGATTTATTGAAATTCCGTCATTTACAGTACCATCCAGGCATTCCCTTCGGAGGCTGTTCGACACGGCGGATGACATCATCCGAGCCTTGACCGCACTTAGCAGGGAAGAAAGGGACTGCTGGTTGATTCATCTGCTACTGATGAAGGTGGATGTAGATACCCGGCAAACATGGATCGACCGCACCGCATCGTTCGAATACCCAGCTACGATGGAGGAGTTTCTAGTGTTCATTGACCAACGGGCCTATGCATTAGAAACAGCTCACAATTCTTCATTTTGCACTACTACCGGTGCGACTCCACCGTAGGGGGCGGAAAAGTAGTGGGAAGACAACGGATGCAAAGTTACGTCGCTACTGATTCAGAGATATTCCAAACCATTCGGCAACTGGGATCGTGTACCAATTGCCTGCGCACAAGTCATGGAACGGAGCCATGCGGCGCGGAAAAATGTAAGCGGTGCAACCAACGTCACCACACGCTTCTGCACGACAGCCTGGTGCCCACCCAGGTGCACCTGTCTTTCGGAACGGTGAACCACGTCGCGGTGGACCACTTCTCATCCATAATTCTAGCTACAGCCGTCATTTGGGTCAAGAGCGCCACCGGAGATCTTTTGTTACGGCCAGTCTCGTTGAACGACTGCAATCGCGAACATATCGCGTCGACATTCCTCTGAAAGGGTTCTCCGGAATGGCAACCAAGCTGCGCAAGGCCGCTTTACTCACTATCGGATCCCGACACTCCAGCTTCGAGGAAACCATCGAGTGTGCTATTTTGGAAACAATTTCTGGCCACTTACCGAATCAAGTATGCGACGTCAGCGGTTGGGGATTGGAACCAGGGCTGCCACTTGCGGACGACAATTTCCATACGCCAGCGAACATCGACTTGCTCATTGGGGCCGGAGTCTTTTACAAGCTTCTGGAAAGCAACCGAATTCCACTTGGACCGTTCAAGCCGGTCCTCCAACAAACCGTATTGGGTGAGTGTTACACCGGAAGGCCGGAAAACCCAACCGCACTCAGTCTGATTACTACGTTACCATCCGATGAAACACTGCTTTCGTTAAATCAGCTGGTCGCACGGTTCTGGGAGCTAGAGACCTTAGTTCCACAGCCAATCCTCTCCGTTGAAGAACAGGGGTGTGAAGACTATCGACTACATACTACCAGAGATCACACTGGTAGATATGTAGTCAAACTTCCCTTTAAACGAGACCCGGTAGAGATGGCCGAAACGGGATACGAGGCGCTGCAGCAATTCAACGCACTTAGCAGGCAACTACAAAGGGATCCAGAGAAGAGGAAACTTAACGAAGATTATATCAACGGGTTTATCACCGTGGGCCACATTAGTCGTGCGGCTCCACTAACGAAGGCTCAACGGCTAATATATCTGCCACACCATGGGGTCCAGAAGGAGAGTTCCACCACCAAGCTCCGGGTGGTGTTCAACGCAGCGATGAAAGCCAAGAATGGTGTTGCGCTGAATGACCTGCTTATGACGGGGCCGGTAATACAAAAATCACTGTACCACATACTCCTCAACTTCAGACGGCATCCAGTGGCTCTAACGGAGGACATCGAAAAGATGTACCTCCAGGTCCGTGTTTCACCAGAGGACAGCGAGCGATTAAGAATGATCTGGCAAGAGCCGGGTCGCAAGGTGGCGGAATATTATATGAATACAGTAACATTCGGTTTGACGTGCGCACCATTCTTGGCGACCAGGACGCTAAAACAGCTCATCATCGATGAAGGCCCAGATTTCCCCGTGGCCCAAGAGAGTATAGAGGATTTCTACATGGACGACTGCCTGACCGCGGCGGCTTCCATAGCAGCGGCTAGGCAGAAAAGGGAGCAGCTGACGGCAATGCTGGCAAGAGGCGGTTTTCCGATACGGAAGTGGCCTCCAACGAACCGGCAGTTCTTGAAGGAGTACCTCGAGAGGACTGCGCCACGAAGATGGCGTTGGACTTCGAACCCGACGCTACTGTTAAAACACTAGGAATCCGATGGCAGTGGCGCGGAGACATATTCATCTTCGAGGCTAATTTCGACGCTTACCAGGAGACCTACAGTAAGAGGCAGGTTCTATCCACGATCGCCAAAATATTCGATCCACTCGGCTTGATCGGACCAGTCATAACCATAGCCAAAGCATTCATGCAGGAGATCTGGAAGATCAGCTGCGATTGGTCCGATCCACTGCCGCCTAGCTTTAACCAACGTTGGCGGGTGTTCCTGACCCATTTGGGAGAAGTTTGGCGAGTGAGAGTCCCTCGGCGCATATTAAGCATCGATCAACTTACCCGCCTATTTCTGCATGGATACTGCGACGCGTCGGAGCTAGCATACGGAGCGGTGGTCTATCTGCGAGCGGTCGACAACAGAGGCAACAATAACTTTATTACAGTACATGGAAATAAAAACTGAATGAGTGTTGTGGTATACAAATTTTGCATCTTACCCTGCTTTTGCATGATTCCCCGCTTGAAGGTATATAAAAAAAATCGAAAAATATTACTATATGGCTTAATTTAGAGTAAAAGGTGTAAAAAATTGATTCGAGTTTATTTTGAGTAACATTTAAGATAAACCCAGGGACTGCTTTAAATTTTCAAATTGATGGAAACAACTTTTGTCAATACTGCTTTTTGTTAATTTATTTCGTCGCATATCGTCGAAAATGTATTTTCTTGGAGAAAGATTATCAGAATTGAAAACTCCGGAGTAAACGTGTTCATCACATGTAAGCTTCTGACCAACCAAACTTCATCTTGTAGGTTAAGGTAGTACCACCTCTATTCCGGTCGTACTCCTAAATAATGAAATGTTTCGGGGTAAAGTATGATGTACGTTAATAAGTTTTCCTCGCAAAAATGTACTTTCTCTCTTTTCAACATCTGTAATTTTTTTTCAATTCTGATATTCTTTTTCCAAGAATATTAATTATCACCGATATGTCGAAAATAAATTTACAAAAATCAATAAATGGTGGTTTACTCATCTTAAAAAACAGTACTGCTTTCGGAAAATAAGATATCAGATCTCTAATAATTTTCAACATTTCATAACTCAATACAAAAGTCTCGGTTTTCATTACACAACACTTTTCCCGTTCATTGCCCGAAGATTTTCATTTCCTTTCACAAACCTGACCGGGCGATAAGCTTCCCCGGGCTTGTCGGAATAAAAATTAATTTCCAGACAGCTTTTTCGTTCCAGTCATTTTTCTCACAACGACGACGACCGACGTCCTTCGCTAATAATTCGCACCTTCCGCGGATTCCTTTCATCAAGTTCGCCATTTTTTAAATGAGGCAAAATGAGTGGGAATTGAATGAAAAGTTGCTTACTCGGAACGGTCAGTTTGCAATTAAATTTCTATTAAAAAGTTACCAGATACTTCATTTGCACGTGCAGGACGTTTTTTGCTTCGTCATAATTTTTCGCTCGCACTCTCTGGTAGCGGACTTCCATTCAGATTTTTTTCTGTTCATTTCCATTTTTTTCCTCTATTCACTTCCGTTTGAAGCCATTTGGCCCCCGTTAGTTGGGAATTGTTAGGGACAAGCACCGATTTTCTGAACCAGAATGTCTTGTTAAGAATTCATTAAGGGCACTGCGTGGCATTCGAGTGCTCAAACTGCAAATTTTAATTTTCTGGCTAGATTTTTCCCTCGAAGGATCACACAAAAGACAGCAGATCGAGGAGGTTTTTTTTGTGTGCTCCCCACTCAAGATGAAGCCAGGGCCCGTTGAATTTTCCTGGCGAGAAAAGGCAGCCAATTATTACGGTTCCAGTGCTTTGAAAATTGATATCCTCAAAGGAGCCAGCCGATTCTAATAAGGGAGGATTTTTTTTTGGCCTTCGGATTCTCAGTATTCTGTCAGCGAACTGCAGCAGCGCTACAAAAGCGAATCCGCGGATTGCCCACTGGATTGAACCAATTAAAATTAAAAAGTTTGCGCTACTTGGAGGCCAATTTGACAGGCCCACAGGGACTGTTTTTTTGTGAAAGTGGACGAAATTACAATTATAATTAAGTTGAGCCTTAACTTTCCACATGATTTTATGCTTTAGTCACGAGCCATTCAAATTTTTCTGGAATAGAATTACTTTTTCAAAATTTTGACATTTGAAAAAGGTAGCACGAAAATAGTTATGAATTTTGAACTTGAACACAAACTATATAAGTTTTAGATGTTCAAGAAATTTCTCAATGATTTGCCCTTATTCTTGTACTTATTATATGATTTAAATCAGCTTTCACGGTCTATTATTCATTTTTCTTCTAGAATATAATGAATTTTCTGTATTCTATTGATTGCATTTAATTTTTGTTGATTGGTGAAATGTCATGTTTGAGTTTTTTTTCAAATCTATGCAAATGGAGAGAGCAAACAAAAAATCAGAAAGCAACAGATGATCACAGGCATTTCTAAGTCCGTTAGTGAAATCTTTTTTTTTTTTCGTTTGACGCAAAAATAAAGTTGTATTAGTTCTCAGTTCTCTTTTCACAGTTTGTAAGTATCAGATAACGAGAATTCCAAAAGTTTTTAAACAACCTTTAAAAAATTGCATACTTTAGGGCACAATTTTCTTGTTTTTAAATAAATACAGTATTTTTATTCCTTTTCACAGGTATATACTGGATAAACATGAGTTATTGTAAAGATTTTTGCTATTTCATGATAACCAATGATCACGATCTACTCAGAAGAAATATGTATCTTTTTGGACTCTAGGGATCAACTATATTCATCACATACATTTAGGAAAACTTCTTCTTTAAAAACAATAGAGAGTTTACTATTGATTTGAAGTTCATATTATACTCAAACGATTATATTTTTTTTTCATTTGTGAAACATTTTAAAATGATAAAAATCACATTTTGTTAAATTTTTCAAAAAAAAAAGTTGAATATCTCAAAAACTATAATTTTTTAAATTTGTTGAGATAACAGCATTGTTTTTTGATCTTTTTGGTACATTTTTATAGAACATTTGATATTTGTAAGTCATTCCTGTTTCAAGATATAGCGAAGGAATCAAGTATCTTAATTCTCCCTTACAGATAATGCTCAGCAGTGCTCTTTTTTATGAAAATTTGATTATTTATTAAAAGGCTAGATCTGTCCATGAAATCTATTAAAAAGATATAAAATCAAAAATTTAACCGTAATTTTGACGAAATTTGCTTGAAAAATAAGTGTAAAATTGTGAATTTTCCTGTTATTTTGACAACTTTGCTACAGTATACTAAACTCAATTATCTTCTACGGAACTTCAAATTAGAAAGCTGTTTTTGTTTACTGTTTTAAGAAAAAAAAAATACCAGGTATTCGACGAAAAAATTTTAATTGAAAAAAAAAATTGTTAAATAATGTGCAACAAAACAAGGATTTAAAAACTTTGAAATTAAATAACGATTCAACGTCAAACGCTGAGAACGCCCAACAACTCACAGTTTAAGCTCCTTAAAACATTTAAATTGAAATGATGACGAAAAGCAACAACAGTTCGTACTGAAAAAGATTTTTCCTAGAAAACGTTTTAAATATTTTCACAAACAATAGAAGGACCTTCAGAAAATTTCGTTTTGTATAAAAAAGAGAAGCAAATTATGTTTCTGATAGTAAGGATAAATATTCGTGAAAAAAAATTCAAATCGATTAACAATTCATTTTATTCAATATTGATCAAGATTTAGTGATGTAACTATTAAATTTCGGCTGAAATTATGCACCTTGTATTTAACCCTCATCCGCATTAGATTTCATTACCCTAATCAGCACTAGGAGTGTCAATTCGACACTACAAGCTAAAATCGTCATAACTCTTTTTATATCTAACCGATTACAATGAAACTTATATCGCTAGAAACCTTGTAATGTCAGTAAAATATGTTTTGAACATTATATTAGCAAAAGCTTCTAGTTTTCTCGTTATTCAGCATGAAAGAAAAAAAACCCGAAAAAACATGCCTCAAGAAAACTGCTGTAGTTAATATATTATACGTCCAAACAAATATTTGCCTTATACATATGAAAGCTGAAGTTAATGTCTACATCATGGAACAAAGAAATATTTTTTTAATTTTTTTTAATGAAATGGTCACAAAAAGTCCAAAAAAGTGTTCTGAAATACCTACTTTTCATTCGATTGCTAGTAAATACTGTTTGAGCGATGGTAGAGTTTTAAAAAAAATATGACTACAAACTTTATTGAAATTCTAACATTTTGCTGTCTTTAGATTTTCGATGCAATAAAAATTGAATTTACTGGAATTATTCAAAGTTGACTACTTTGCGCGATTTTTTCACTAATTGAAATTTTATCTGTTTTTGTGGTCCACCGTCAGGTTGTACCCGGATTTTCAGTGCTTTCTCGCCGTTTGAAGCAATTAAAACTATATCCATTGAAAAGGGAATTTAATCTACATTCTAGTGAGGTGCAACAATTTAGGCTGTGAGATTTCACAAAAATATGAAAATAATAAACGTAAAATCATTCCTGATTTTCTAGAACCACAAGCAGCGCGTCCAGCAAAACGTGTTTGTTTGCTCTCCGAGTAGGTACGGTGGGTGGTGATTCGGGAAGAGAGTGAAGCCGACAGACGAAATAATGATGCGTGTCGTACGTTTCTTGGTTGGAAATTTTCTATTGATAGTAGTTCACATTTGCTTGTCACGACATGTATTCATATTTTTTTAAAAACTCTACCATCGCTCAAACAGTTTTTACTAGCAATCGAATGAAAAGTAGGTTTTTCAGACCACTTTTTTGAACTTTTTGTGACCATTTCATTAAAAACAATTTCAAAAAATACCTATTTCTTTGTTCCATGATGTAGACCAGGGATGAGCAACCCGCGGCCCGCGGGCCGCATGTGGCCCGCAAGACCCTTTTGTGCGGCCCGCGAAAGTTTTTTTCAAATTTTTATGCCTTAACTTTTTCTACAATGGATCGTTAGGAAAATGTATACGACTTGATCAAAAATGCACTTGTCTGCATTAACTCCACAATCATTCGGATTGTTAAGTTTTTTTTCTGGAATTTTAAGCACTTATTATGTTCTGTTCAAGGCATGCATGCAAAATTGTTTATAGGCATAACGAAATATTAGAGTTCGTTTGGACAGACCATTTCGCATGATGAAAAGAGACTTACCGTGTCGACGTTCAAAGAAGAAAGAGACATTTCATTTTATTCATGCTAAACATTACAGTTTTTGATGCCATGATTCTCCATATTGATTTACAAATTATGATAAAATGGTAACGCTATACAATCAAATTATAGTAAAATATCGAGAAGTTTTTAAGAACTTTCAAAGTTAGTTGAATTTAAGGTGACCAATATGTACGAGATTGGTCAGAGTTTTGTATTCAGGATTGATTTTTTCTTAGTTTTTTAACTCCTATCACTTTGGAAAGCAAAATATATTAAAAAGTGTCGAAAGAGCATCCAAAAACCATGATCAAAGGAATTTCAATGTTTGTTAGTGGAATCATTATTTTAGTTTCAAGCAAAACTAAATTTGTATGATAAAAAATATGCTCAACAGATTTTTTAAATTATTCCATCCAATTCGGCAAAAAGGCTTGTTCTGTTAGCATTCAAATACTGGCAAAAAAAAAATAAAATAAAACCATGTGAAAATTTGTTTATTTCTGAACAATCGAGAAAATTACGAAAGTTTGATAATATTAAAAGCATGAGTGAGCGATTTTAGACTTTTTATAAACATGAATCAGCTGGCATCAAAATAACCGACAAAAATTTGATTTTGATTAGTTTTTGATAGAAATAATAAATATCTGATATTCTGTGACTCGACCCAAGAGATTATCTGTGATGATTTTTTAAGAAATTTTACAGAACATTTATAACAAAAATCGGTTGATTGATTTATTTCACTAATCATTTGCATTTCATATTACCAAAGTCATAATATAGCTTTAGAAATCCTATCCTAATGATATATGAACAATATTAAAAATCATAAAAATCTGTATAAAAATTCTAGAATCAAGAATGTATTTTTGAAGATAATTGCCTAATCAACCTTGCTCAACATCTCAATGCAATGATCCAATACTGAACTTTAATTAAAAAATCGGGGTTTTAATCTAAGCTTTGAGGACAAATTGTAATTGTGGAAAAAAAAAATCAGAAAGTCAATTAGCTATTCAACGTCCAACGCTAAGAAGACGGTGATTTTCACACATTGTTTTTCACACTCTTTAAGTTATCACTATGGTAAGCTCCAGAAGATTTTTAAATAAAAGTGATGACGAATAGAACCTTCGGTTTTAACAAAAAGGTTGTTGTAATGTTTGCTAAGAAGTACTATTATTAAATTGAGAGAATTTAAACATGACAAATATAAAAAAAAAAAAAATAAAATAAACATGACAAAGATTTAGTGATGTACCTTGTCGATGTCGGGTATTTAAAAAGTTATAGTGAATTTCTGTTTTTAATCACGTAAATTCGTGTTATCTTTCCTTTTTCAAATTTGAAGTTATAAAAAAATGTTATTTCAAGTGCGGCCCGCCGATAAGATTTCAAATTTAAATTGGCCCGTTGGTTCAAAAGGTTGCTCACCCCTGATGTAGACATTAACTTCAGCTTTCATATGTATAAGGCAAATATTTTTTTGGACGTATAATATATGAACTACAGTAGTTTTCCTGAGGCATGTTTTTTCGGATTTTTTTTCTTTCATGCTGAATAACGAGAAAACTAGAAGCTTTAGCTATATATAATATTCTAAACATATTTTACTGACATTACAAGGTTTCAATTGGTATAAGTTTCATATGAAGTTCATAATAACTCAAACAACTTTAATGGAATTTACTTTTGGAGTGTCAAAATGACACTCTAAGTCGGAAAAGGGAGTTTTTTTGTCCAGGCTTCCAGGGTTCGTCCATAAATCAAGTAAAGATGCAAAATTAAAGAACTTTTGAATTCATTCAGGGTCCCCGAAGAAATTTTTGTTTTTTGAAGTTTCTGATAAAAGTTGCAAGCATTTAAACTTGAAATAGTGTCAAAATGACACTCTAATGCGGATTAGGGTTAAAAGAAAGGATGATAATTTCCTTTTCCTTTGAATTCATGAATTCGTTTTGGTGACTGTTGATTTGCATGATATTTTTGCTCAAACAGTGCATGAACTGAAAAACAAAAAAAAATATCTGTACAATTTTGATTATTAATTATAAAGTGTTTTTTTTCTATAAATGGTTTTAAAATAATAAATAGTAACCTACGAATAAACGTCCAAAAGTTTTTAAAGGAGCCAAGTTAAAACTTACCCTTGAGTTTTGAGCCTTCAGTAGCAAAATAGTGAACTTACTAGTTTAGAATCTTTGAATTTGCGGAAAAACCTGGCAGATTAAGGGCATTTGATTTGGGAGAAAAAAAAGTTATATTTAAAAGAGAGCCTTGAATTGCTGAAATAAAATAAGATAAACCTACCTAACTCTTCGACAAATTTAATGTTTTTTTCCATCGATGAAAATTGTAAATCAAATTTTCAAAAGCTAAAGTCATAAAATATATACGGTTCAAATTTGATTCCAGCTAACTCGAATAAAATTTAAGATTTAAGTTAAAAATTTGGCTCCTGACAAAATGGCAATATCAAAAAATTACCCAATCCACTCAGAAAAATAAGCATTAGGCAAATCATTTCCTGCATTTTCTGCAAGTTTTTTAACGTGAATTTTTATATTTCAACAGCGATTAATGTTCATTAAAAAGCGATTCCATAAATAAAAGGTTTCGGTTTGTTTAAAAAAAAATAACAATCAGTTTTTTCAATAAACAAAACTTGCAAATAAATTCAAATATATTTGTGATTTCCAGTTGAACTGTGTAAAAAAACTGAATGTTATTCAAAATTTTAAATTTTAAGTTTGATTTACCCGACAATCAATATAATAGGTACATGATTTCCTGCTGTTTGAATTCCCTAACGAAATATTCTTCTTGATATGTTTAAAACTAAACTCATTTTTGAGCTTTATCTGAGTGTGAATTTTGAATAATAATTCTGAATCTGAGTTTCTAAACTGAATTCTAAACTTGAATTCTACTCCTGTTTGCAAATAACAATACGATTTCTGAAAACTACAAATGAAAAATTTTAATGCAACTACAGGGTGACAAAAACGTCCAGTCACACAGGAAAACCTCAATATCTCAAAGAATAAGCAGAAAATCTTAATCTGGCTTTCATAGCTTGATTCAGTAACTCATAAAGATACTTCACAGACGATATTTCGGAATTACACCAGCTTTATCTGATCGAACCAGCTTCAGACGTCTTGGATAGTCGTCGCAAGCGGCGCGCACCTGCTCCATCGGCATCTCGTTCTAGATTATCGTGATAACTCGCTTGAATTGCTCCAAATTTGCTATTTTATAGTCGTTCAGCTTAGACATCATTTATCCCCACACGAAATAATCCATTGGATTCAGATCCGGAGACGACGGAGGCCATTCATTCTTCGAAATGAAATCGGTCAAGTTTTCCTCACACCAAGCCTGAACAACCTTTGCGGTGTGGGATGCTGCGCCATCTGTGAGTAAGCAAGACTGTCGTCTTATTTTGGAACCGGGAAACGTTCAGCTTGTCCGCAGGAGCTTGCTGGAGGCTCACACTCCAAACTCGATCATTTTGGCGATTGACTGTTTGCTCCAAACCGAACAGCTTCTCGTCCGAAAAAATAAGCTCGTCATCTGCGCGCCAAACCGAGCAGCGATAACAGCTGCCCTTAACTCTGCCATGGCTCACAACTCAATGTAAACAAACTGCACAAGAACGAAACTCTGCCACTTTGGGCAGCAGAGTTAGCCCTTTTATTTGACATATAGAAGGCACCAGAGAGATGCAACGTGTAGGCTACAGGTGTCCCCATAAAAGTGTGACCGGACTTTTTTGTCACCCTGTAAATTGCAGGAAAGAGTTATTATGAGTCAAGAAGTGAAATTTGTTTCAGGGCCCTCAATCATGAATCATTTATTTATAATCTTATGTTTTGGGTTAGAATCTGAATTCATTGTTTAAAGTTTTTATATTTTATCTAAATTGTAAATCCAAATAAAAAAAGATTAGTTCAAATAATCAATCTGACTCTGAGTTTTCAATATTGGATCACCAGTAAGGAGCTTTGATAAGTTGATATTTTTCATGAGAAGTGAATTTGAAAATGTCGGATCAGAATGGTGAATACAGAGTCAGGATGGTTTCTTATTATCTTTTTTTCAAGTTTGGAAAAATTATTGAAAATGCATTAGAGTGTGCATCAGTGCTAAAATGAATTCCATAGTGGTGGAATTATCGTCATAAAATTCTTTGCCGGATCGACACTAACAAGCTTTCTAATAACTGGCATGTGAAACATATCAAAACCAAATGAAACATATCCCATACCCTATCACAAGACAAAGCTAGATGAAAATAATCAGCCATCAAGAATATTGTCGAATGATGTACCGAGAGCTGTGTGTGTTTGTAAGCCTCCCTTCCTACCTACCTACCCACCTAAGGGTCCGGCGCCGATTGACCGACGCATAGGGCTGAGAAAAAAGATCTCCACTGCTGGCGATCCGGAGCCAGCGTCTTCACTTGCTGCCAGCCAAAGTTCTCGTCAACTGTACGGATTTTACCAGCTAGACTATGCCGCTAGACTACGCCGACTACGCGGTGGAGGACACTGGGCTGGCAACCCTAGGTGCCTCGCCTTTCAAAAGGCGCGGCTGCACCTTCACGGGTATAGAAGCGATCCAGCTCAACCTCAACCACTGCCACACCAGCTGTTGCGGCAGATGGCATTTGAGGAAAAGCTCTACGTGGCGTTAGTTTCAGACCCGTATCGCAGGACCACGGATGGCAGTAATTGGGTAACCGATAAAGCCAAACTGGCCAGTTACAGGAGGATATCCCATACAAGAGGTGGTGTCTGCTGGAGAAGAAGGCTTCCTGATAGCCATGGTCAACGGGATCTTCGTCTGTAGCTGCTACGCCCCCCCGAGGTGGTCTCTGGAGAGGTTCGGCGTCATGATGGACAAAATCGTCGAAGGTCTCACGGGTCGGAGCCCATTTGTCATAGGCGGGGACTTCATCGCGTGGGCCGTAGAATGGGGTAGCCGCCTTATAAACCCCACGGGCCAGATTCTACTGAAAGCCCTAGCAAGGCTGAACGTAGACCTGGGGAATGTAGGCGATACAAGGACCTACCACAGGAATGGGAGCGAGTCCATCATCGACGTCACTTTCAGCAGTCCAGGCTGGACGAGCGACTGGAGGGTAAACGACGTGTTCCCCGATAGCGATCACTTTGCGATTCGTTATCGTGTGGGCACAAGTACACGAGCAGTTAGAAGAGGTACGATAACAGGAGCACGTCTCTGGAAGAGAATACAATTCGACCGGAACTTCTTTTTCGAAGTGTTGAACTGGGAGCGTACCTTGGAAAACCTGTCCGCGGAAAACCTGGCGAGGGTACTCGCACGCGCATGCGACGCTGCGATGACAAGGAGGGCCAAGCGAAAGGACACTCGGCAACCCGGCGGAAATCGTGGACCTGCGTACTAGCTGCCTACGAGCTAGGCGACATATGCAGAGAGCGAGGTCCCCGTCAGCGAAGCCTACCCGACAAACAGTTCGGTTTTCGGAAAGGTCGCAGTACGGTGGCTGCCATTCGACAGGTTATCGAAAGGGCAGATGAAACCAGGTTGAAGAAACGGAGAGGAGACCGGTTTTCCGCAGTGGTCACTCTGGACGTAAAGAACGCTTTAAACAGCGTCAGTTGGGCAGTGACTGCGTCGTCGCTCATCAACATGATGATTCCGGCATTAATCTGTAAGATGGTGGAGTGTTACTTCCGTGACCGCCAACTACAGTATATGACCAGCGAGGGACTGGAAACAGTGAGAGTTCCACAAGGATCGATACTTGGCCCAGTATTGTGGAACATTGTCTACGACAAACTGCTGAGACTGCGTTTCCCCACGGGAGTGAGACTTGTTGGATTCGCCGATGACGTGGTTCTCCTGGCATCGGGCCCATCAACCGAAGAGGTTCAGCTACTCGCCACAGCAGCTATCGAGAAGGTGGAAAATTGGATGCGCTCCATAAGCTTACGTCTGGCTTACCACAAGACCGAGATGGTGCTGATCACCAACCTAATCTCCGATTGCAGTTGGACCGTGCGCAATCCAGTCCATGCGTGTGATTGAGCTTTACGGCCCACGTCGATTACGCCTGTAAAAGAGCGGCAATGGCGACAACAGCCCTCTCACGGGCCATGTCGAACAACTCGGCGATCCGCTGCAGCAGAAGGAAGGTCCTGGCGAGTGTGACCTCGTCCATTTTGCGGTACGGATTGGCATCCTGGAAGGCAGCCTTGAACAGGCAGTGTAACCTGCAAAAGCTCTGCAGTGTAAAGCGGCTGATGGACCTGCGAGTAATCAACGCATGCCAAACAGTGTCCTCGGTAGCTGCTGATGTTGTGGCGGGGGTCATGCCCATCTCGGTCCTGCTAGAGGAAGATACCTTCTGCTACGAGCACAGGCACATGCCCTACGTGCGGAAACATGCCAGAGAGGCCTCGCTGTACAACAGGCAGCACCAGTAGTGGGGTAGCTCGGAACGTGGCTGGACCCATCGCTTGATCCCTAACATGGGATCCTGGATTGACCGGAGACATGGAGAGGTGGATTACTGCAAGACACAGTTCTTGACTGATCAGTCGAACGCGCCCTCTGCGACGTAGGTTTTGGGGATAAGATTATACCATGAGCCTCTCGAGTCGGGTAGGATGACATCATCGTCGGGATTCATCTGAGTCGCAAGCGTTTAAGACCCGTACGTGTTTTGTAACAGGCGCGAATCTAGGATAAGCTGCTCTCGATTCGACACACGGCGGGCAAAAATCC
Source organism: Uranotaenia lowii (assembly GCF_029784155.1). Lineage (NCBI taxonomy): Eukaryota > Metazoa > Arthropoda > Insecta > Diptera > Culicidae > Uranotaenia > Uranotaenia lowii. The sequence continues at coordinate 327,005,578 of NC_073692.1, read as the reverse complement.
TAGGGTTGCCAGCCAAAAAGGGAGGAGAAAGACCGGACCACGGTCGGAGTAGAATGCCCTTTCGGTGGGGGGCATTTGAGTAGTGTGCGTCCGATCCTAGCTAAGACTTTACCTTCTGCGTATGCCGAGCTGTTAGGTACGTCGCGAACGTTGTGTAGGATACCTCCACCGCCGCGGAGTATCTGAGTAAAACGCGCTCCCTACGAGGGAAGCTGCGGGAATAAGACTATACCTTCTTCGTAGCCGAACTCGTAGGGGAAAGAGTATTTTTGCCGCGAAATACTCTCGGGTAGGGTGACTTCAAGTAGTCGGCGGGTGAGTCACCTGAGTCGGTGTAGGATGAATTCTTCGCCAGGAATCATCCGAGTAGTCTTTCGTAAAGCCCCGGACTTGTATTGTGACAGGCGCGTGCCCAGGTTAAGCTGCTCTCGATCGGCAAACGGACGGGCAAAGAAGAGAGGGCCTCGAGCCAAGCCAAGCGGAGTCATGATCTCGAGTTGTTAGAGGAGAGGTTATTAGTCTCTTGCAGTGATCTTGAACAGAGGTGGAGCGCACGATAGTCGTGGGAACCAAGCTAGTCTCGAGTTGCGAGTATAGACCGGACCTCGAGTCGTTAGAGGAGAGGTCCTTAGTCTTGAAACGTAACAAGAGGCAGGGTATATAAGCAGGAGTTTGACTCGAACTTGAGTTGCCGATGAGCGCTTAAGCGCGGACTTGGTCTCCCATCTCGGGTATAGCTCATGTATCATGAATAATGTTCCGAAAATCAATCAAAATAAACACTCAGGATACGATTCTTATTTGAAACATTCTGACTGTGTAATAGGAAAGCGCCTGTCGCAACTGCTTCGCCCGACTGGTATGCAATCTCGATCAGCACTTCACTCAGCAATGCCAACCGAGTCGCATCTTTCAGAGTCATATGGTTTTGCAACTATCGCATATCGGAGATGAGTGAGATACAAACTGATCCATTCTGAATGTCACTCACTCAGTATCCACCTGGTTTCCTTGAAATTGAAAACACGGCGGAAGTGAACATCTTTCCCTCACAAACACAACTACAATTTGATTTTCTTCTTACTGGTGTAAAAAAACGCTGTAAAATCAAATAAATTTATTAATTGCCTAGGTTTAAAATCAAACAACATTTGCTAATGATCGGTTGCATGTATCACTCACTCACTGCCTGAACCATTCACTCCTGATCCTAAACCAACATGATTCGCCGTATGCATCGCTCATTGGTGAGACTTCAATTTGATGATGGTGCTGCACTGTTTTGACAGCAAGCATCGTTCGACGTGATCTGTATTTTAGCGATGAATATAACGAACTATGATCGGATAGGTCCAGTAGCAATCAATAACGAAACCCGATCGCTGTACGTTCAGTTGCGAAGTGCAATCAGGAACATTCACTGAAAATGAGTGATTTTCGGAACACTGAATTCATGAGTCGTCCAATTGCACCCATGGACTCAGAGTAGCATACTGGGGGGCTCGGTCGCTCGCCGTGCCTTGGAATGCAATCCGTAAAAAGGATTTACCACCTGGGTGATCAACTTATAAAAAAGAAACACTACGCCACCACGAGCTTCTGGGCCTGCCTCTTCTTCGATGCCCATCTGGATTCCAGTCAAGCACCTCTCTGCAAATCTCGTTTTCATCTCTTCGCAGCGTGTGCACAATTCATCTTCACTTACGTTCCAGAATCTCGATGTCCAGTGCCTTTTGATGACGCTGGCGATGAAGTTCCACGTTTGAGATCCAATTGCCAGGCCACCAAGCGCGGATGATGTTCCGCAGGCAGCGATTCACAAAAACTTGCAGTTTTCGCGTTGTCACCGCATATGAGCACCAAGTAACATATAACACTCGTACAGCAATACAGATTTGACGTTTGAATTGAAGATTCGGATCTTAGTTTGTAGAGAGGTTTGGCGTGAGCGCCAGATGTTTCTGAAACTCGCAAACGCAAATCAGGCTTTTCTGATCCGAGTTTCGATGTCCTTCTTGGTACCACCATCAGGCGTAATCTGGCTACCAAGATACTGGAAGCACTCTACTATCTCAACCTGTTGTCCAGCTACCACGAAATTGGAGCGATTTTCTGTGTTGATTTCCATCGACTTGGTCTTTCCGATATTGATTTTGAGACCTGCTGCCATGGAGCTTTCAGTGAGGTCATCGAGTTTGCTCTGCATGTTTTGTTGTGTTCGGGCAATAAAAACAATATCGTCTGCCAGGTCAAGGTCGTTCAGTTGCTCCATTGTTGAAGGATTCCACGGCAATCCTCGGTTTGGTCTACAGTTAATCGATCCAGTCAAGATCTCATCCATTACGATGAGAAAAATCAACGGTGACAAAATACATCCTCGTCTCACTCCAGCAGTTACCGAGATTAGTTCGGACAAGACACCGTCCTGCAAGACTTTGCGCGAAAATGCCTCGTTTTGTGCTTCGATGAGATGGACTAGTTTCTCTGGAACCCCTCGTCGTCTTAAAGCAGCCCAGATGTTTTCGTGGTTCAGTCGGCCAAATGCTTTTTCGAAATCAACGAGCACCAGCAGAAGAGAGTCCTGGAATTCGTGGATTTGTTCCAGTTTGATTCGTAGCGTTGTGATGTGATCCACACATGATCGTCCGGATCGGAATCCAGCTTGTTGCCGTCGGAGTTTAGCGTCAATTTTCTCCTGGATCCTGTTCAGGATCACTTTACAGAGTTCTTTGAGAGTTGTACAGATCAAAGTCATGCCACGCCAGTTACCGCACTCTGTCAGGTCTTCTTTCTTCGGGACCTTTGCAAGGATACTCTACATCCAGTCGGCCGGGAATGTTGCAGTATCCCAAATGTCAGCGAAAAGACGGTGCAACATTTGTGCTGACAAGGCAGAGTCGGCTTTGAGCATTTCAGCAGGAACGCAATCGATTCCAGGCGTATTTTTGGATTTAATGTCCTTGATTGCCGCTTCTATTTCATCCAGCGAGGGCACTTCCGAGTTAAATCCAGCATTAGAAAAAAAATCTTTGTTTCTAACCGACGGCCAAAAACCATCAGCCAAGATTAGCTGTGCGTGTGTATGTAGATCGGCTGGCAATAGAAAACAGTCTCTTGTTTCACTTTACCTCCCCATTCTCCTCCCATTCTCATTCTTTTTCCATCAAAGACTAAGGAGAATGGAACAAAAACCACCAGTCAAACGGCAAACGGCCAATGCATTGGCGGTGCCAGAAGGATTATGACTATAAATTCTCGTTTGCTAACCGACTAAAGGTAAACTGAGTGAAATAAGTTGCAGTGAGTTCGATTCTCACTAAGATTTTTTTTTTGGGGAATTTATTCAATTAGATGAAAATCCCATAAACATTTTTTCCTGATTCCCACTATGGTCATGCATAATTTTTCTTGGAAGTTCGAGTCTTCATGCCAGCAGCGCTTTTCTATTCATATCAAGTTTGGCACAGTACACTTTTTAGCGCATTTTTGGTACAAAGATTGGCTAAAAAGGCATTGGATTTTGGCAACCTCTTCTATCGGTATTGATACATCCACATGTTCCCATTTAGAAGTGATAATGTTTTGGTTATCAAAACATAATATATCTGTGCAATTATTGGCAAATCACGCCATCAAAACTGAAAGTATGAGATTGAGAAAACTCATTGACCAAAAGCATAACTTTAGGGGCGGAGTGTTAAATTTTGTTGTTGGCCTAGTTTCAAACGACAATTTAAAATTCCGCAAATATGCTAATGGGAAATTGCAGAACATATTGACCCATAACAGGGCCGCTGTCAAAAATGCAAAACATATTATTCCTACCTCATGCTTCTGAAGTAACCTTCAGCAATTTCCCAAGAACACGCCTGGAAGAAACCACTCACTCCGCATCTCCGGGTCCAGCATTCTGGTAGCAATTCCTCTGGTTAGCTCATCAACATCCGGCACAACCAGCAACAAGAGATGGCCCATCGTGGTTAAAAGAGATATTACCTCTCAGAGCAGTCAAGGAAAAAGCTTTTATTTTTTAGAGTATTTTCAGTAATTTCAGTCTAGAAGAGAAGCAAGCACGTTTCGTCTCTTTAAGGTCCCGCAGCAAGGTTGGATGCAGTTTCTCGAACCCAGGCTGGAGCCGGACTTCAGCATGGTTCGGTTCCGCTAGATGAGGTCAGAAGTCAACGTCTGAGCTTCCTAACCTCAACGATGAAGAGACTGCTGGCCACTCACTCTAGAGACTGTTCTGTTGGGTTTGGGTTGACCAGTGCAGTCAGTAGTGGTTTGGTTCCTTCCTGTTGCCCGGCACAAATAGACAAGGGAAAAGTCAGTGGCGTTTGACCACGAATTAAATTTTCCCCTGTTGTGGTTTTTCTTTCGGTCAGCAAGCAGCAAGAGCCAACAGCTTGGCATGGAGTCACATTAAAAGTCAAATGGTCTTCTGCTGTAACTTCACACAAAAGGAGAAAGATGTGGTGCATTTCTTCTGAATGACCAACAATCTCTGAGTATTGTGGCTAGTTTGTCCAGAAAAAGGATCACAATGATTTGAATTGATGGGACTTACGAAAGCGGGTAGTCGTCATGACTGCAAAAATATAATTAAAGAGTGATTATAATCGTTTTGAAAAATTCATACACGTTGTTCGGCATGTTCGGCTTTTCCATCATTTTTTTCAAAAAACTTAATTTTGAAATTTTAGCTTTTTGTGTTATTGACACCCTTTAAAAAAATTAATAGAGAAATGAGCACTGATGTTTTATTCACATTCTGTCCAATAATCAATATGTTGGTTTCTAAGTCCCTGATTTGAATTCCTGCATCTGGAGATCCAAATCTCAGCCAAGGGCACTACTGAGCTTCAAATTGGACAATGTCGAAAAAAATATTTTACTCGGTTGCAGTTCTGTGCAAAAATACCCAAAACAGGATCTCTTAAACCTCAGAACTCGGTAAAACTTACCAATTCGATAATTGACTGTTTCCTCAAAACGCCATGCTGCGTGCCATCTTTCTGGACAGCTAATATTCTCAGTTTAGCTGACCTCTTGCCAGTTTGGTTAACCTGAATGGTGCCAAACGCAACTGAACTGAACTTTTGCTTGCATTTGCTCCTTGGGCATTAGAATGACAGGTTCCAGAATCCAAAATCACAACTTCTTGAACTGCGCATTCAAAACCGAACGTCGTCGTTAGGCTGTCATCATCTTTGAATCCGGTTCCCGAGAATTTTGCGACGACAGTTGGTTGGGATGCTCATGATTATTCAAATTTGGAATGCATTCCGTTTGAAGGAGAAAATAACCCCAGGAAGTGGTCGCACGTACTCATTCGATAAATGGAAGAAACAACAGAGTCATTATCGGGGCATCCAGAGTGAGTAACTCGTTAGCATTGACCAAAGCTAAAACATGGTTGCATTTTTTTTTGTTTTAACCTTGCAATTTATCAAATTCTCGATGATGGAGCTAAAATTTGCGTGTTACCTTGGTAACAAATAATTTTCAATTTCTGTTTTTGCATCCTGCCGGAAATTTTCAATTATGTAATGAATCCATAGGGCAAAAAGTTGGAGAAATTTTCGATTTGTATAAGAGCAATGACATATAATTGCGTTGACCAAAGCAATTCTTAACTAAATTAACATATTTTCAACATATGCTCATCTTTTTATGCTTCGGAATTCACTTGGAATTGAGAAAAAGAAACCTGTACTCGCTTTTAGAGATGAGGGTTTGACCACGATTTTTTTTTATGATTTGGATAGGCTTTTGATCTTTCTCAAGTAACATATCGAGCAATGCATAGTTTTAGCAGTTTTAATTTAAACTTACTTATTTTTTAAATATTCCTTTTTGCTTTCCATTCAGTTTAAAAATATTTCTATTAGTTTAGGGAATAATGAAAAAAAAAATTAATAAATCATTTCTTATCAAATGAGTTTTTATTTCGATATCAAGTAGAGAAAGATTTCCAGATTGCCCGGTTTTATCAGGGTTTATTTCGGATATTTATTATAAAATTTGGGAAAAGTGCGGTCCGGTCAAGTTTCCCGGATTTCATTTGAAAAAGCCCGGATATTGTTCGGATTTATTCACTTAATTCGCCAAATCATACTAAATTTATAGATTATGCATTCCAAATTAAATTTTTTAAACGAGTTTCAAAAAATAATCATGAACCTATGGTTTTTTATGGGATTTTTAAAAAACGAATTGAAATTTTTTCCAGACTTGTGAGTAAAACATTTTGTAATGTTTTTTGCTTGATCTATGTTAAACTTTTCCTAATTTTGACCATATTTGACCGGATACTGCCCGGATTTGTGGTTGTCAATTTGGATACCATTGCCCGGATTTTGCCCGGAGTTTTAAATAAAATAGCCTGGATTTGTCCGGCTCGGATACGTGCTGTAAAAATTCTGGCAACCTTAAATTAGATCCTTTAATATCAACATTTCTGACAGCTTCAACTGCCACGTAATAAACTGACGCCCAATCCCGGAATTCCAGAGACATTCGAAAACCAGAAAATCGATACGCAACTTAACATAAAAATTCTAGCCATCTCCCCGATGTTATTTTAATAAGCTAACGAAATCGCCGGAAAAGTATCGTTTTTCCAAGAACTAAATTTTCCTCTCCAGTTCCTCCTACTTCTCTTTTTTCGAAGCAGCCCATTAAAACGAATGCAGAGGAAAAACTGGGACTCCGCTAAGTAATGGGGAAAACTGGGTGGAAAACTGCAGGGCTGTTAGAGCCATCATTTTCCTAATTTTACGGGTGACGATGGCAGGCGCCTGTTTCTCCCACTCCTTGGCTTCCACCCGGAGTTTCGAACCGAATCCTGCGAGCCCACCCCTTGGTCCGGAATCTTTTCCCTTTAGCTGGGAAGAAATTTTAAATTTTCACTCTCCATTCCGGACTTCCATAAGGGAAATGAGATTCGAGTGGATGGCCGCCCTTCTTTCCTCCCGGAGCACAAAGCACATGAAAAGCTGAGGAAGGAAGGGATGGAAGGGGCAGATGGACTTCAGCTTCCGGAGGGCTTCTTCCGGGATCTTGCTGTTGCTGCATGAAGAAATGTGTGTGTTTGCATGCAGTCTTTCGGGAAATTGGAGTTGGGTTTTAATAAAAACAGGCTAAATGGTGTCGTAAAGTTTATCAAAAATGTATATATCATTAGGTTTATTCCATTTAATATTTTTTGCTGAGCACTATGTGATTAACGAAGTAGATATTCAAGTTTCTATAGATAAAGAAAATTCTAAGGAAAAAACATTGAAATTGATTTCAACTCCTTCTTCACTTAAAAAATATCCTGATCAGGGAAGCAAATCGAGCAGATCTGATAATCATAACTGGTTTATCACTTGTGTTACGCTTAGCGATATTTAAACTTGAGAACGCGATGACTTTCGATCCCTTTCCAATGCCGATCAAGATAACTTGTCCGAAATTATTTTCTCTCGGTCAGTTGTAGTTCTGAGAATATTATCCGAGAAAACTGGAAGTGATCGAAAGAACAAACGTACAGAGATTTCTCTTCTAGCTATTCACGTTCATTCTGACTCTCCGCACGCTTAACTCCATGTAAAATAATGAGAAGTTTTCTCTCGTCCGGGAGCGAGAGCTTATAATTAACGTTACAAGAGACGATAAATTTGAATCGGAGTGCACAACTTATCGAGAGCAAAATTAAAATTGATAAGCGCTAGTATAGGGCACTTGCGGCTGAAAATCTTTCTCACGGGTGTTTTGATCAGTAAATTCTATCAGAGGATAACGATATTTGTATTCCCTGATCCTGATGATGATATTATCATCTATTTTTTTTATTATTATAGTTGGATTATTATCGGTTTATCAGTAAATTCGACAGTAAAAAAAGGAAAAGTTTTCACTTCCGATGTTTCGGTGATTTATTTGACTTTTATCAAGGTTTAAATTTGATTTTCTAGCAACCCACCACACAAATGAAGTTATTTGAGCCTCCTGGTAATAAACGCTACTGTTCTCAGCTCGACGATTCTATAAAGATTTTAAAGTTGTTTAAAGTGTGGTACAGCTGAAAAAAAAATTACAGCTGTCATTTTGGGTGTAAACATCGGCTTTTCGTTGTCAGAAGTCGGAACTACAGTTGCGTTCAAAAAAGAATAAAATCGCGCAGAACAGCCCAAAAACTTCCAACTTTGACAAAATGACATTTCTCTCATAGTTGAGAATTTTTTCATCAAACTTTCATACATGTTAGATGAACTTTTAAAATCTTCATTAAATTTATTTCGAACATTTTGCGAGCACAAGGGAAAGAAACTTAACTGTTATAGTTAAAGTAGAGAAAATTGAAATTTCCCCACAATATTAACTGTAATTTAGTCAAATTTTAAGTTACATTTTGGTATGTGGCCTAATATTTTTAAAATCAATCACCTCGATCATAGTTTAAGAGGGTTGAATATGAGGTTGGTTTTGGAGTAACAGGGAATTTCCTTTTTTTATGGTTGTATGTAAGGAATCAATGTTTCTGCGTTCATTTTTCGCAGTTTTAATTTTTACATTCTAAAAATGCTTTACATTTTTGCAAATTTCAATTTTACAATGACATAAGATTTAATTGATGGTATGCCTTGGGTAGTTTTCTCTAAAGATTGCATCTACGGATCTATGGAATCGTACATTCGTCTTTAGGAATGAAATCGTCTGTTACTTGGAAACCAATCGAATATTCAAACTGCTACAACTTTAGATCGCGTTTATCGATTTAAACACAACTAGAATTAATTTTGAACATAAGTTCACCAAATTTTGAGATGAAAACGTAATATTTCACAAAGTAACAGCTTATTTAGAGAAGCAGTTACAATTTTCTCTACCTTTAACTTTAACAAAAGGTTGCAAGTTTTTTTTTCAGCACGTATCTGGGCCGGACAAATCAGGGATATTTTATATTAAAACCTGGCAAAATCCAAGTATTTGATTTAAAAATTGTCCAGCCAATATCCGGGCAAATTTGGTCAAAACCTTGAAATTACTCATCAAAAATCAAAATATAAAATTTGAAAAAAAAATCATGAAAATTTATTAGAAAATAAATTTGCTCAGAAAATTAACTTAAGGAAAAATTCCGGGCTTTTCCAATGAAATCCAGACATCCGGGCCGTACGAGACTTTTCCCAAACTTTATATTGTTAATTATTCGGTCAAACCAGGATAAAACCGGGCAATCTGGTAACCTTAATTTTACTACTGAGTTGCTCTTCCAAGTGCGCGCAAAATGTTCAAAATTCATTGAATGAAGATTTTATAGGTTTATCCGGCATGTGTGAAAGTTTCATGGAAAAAATATAAACTGTGAGAGAAAAGGCATTCTGGCAAAATTGGAAGCTTGTGCGCTGCTTTGCGCAATTTTATTCTTTTTGAACGCAACTGTATATGGGATACATGTTATAAATTAATTTGTACTTATATAAATTGATAGATTGCTGTCAATAATGATTTTGCATAATAAGATTACTGCACAATTGGTTTTAGTTTTTTGTTATTGAATATTTCAACAGGCACTTCAAAACTTAAATGTACTGGATATTTTGAAAATGGTCGTGACTGTGTTATTGGCGTAGTTGTATTGTTTGTTGCGTTGCGTGGTGAGTTTTTCTGTTTTTGTCATTTTGGCAATTGGTTTTGGTAGTATTATTTTTTATAGTATGTAATATTTCTGAATATTTTTTGTACACGTATCTTCCTCCCTCACGGAGAAAAATGAAGTTAGTTTTTCAAATCATTTCAGCTATTTATATTAATCATTAAAGTGTTGTTCATTTTTCCACAATCCATAATAAATAATATCGATTTCACTAGAAACTGCTACAGTTGATTGACCTTATATAATCAACTATAATTTTTATTGGTTCAACTATATTGGTATGATCAATTCAACTATAAACATGATAAATCGAGCTGAGTTTTCGAAGAATTACACTATTTAAATTGGATAAATAGATCATATTCAGTAAGAAAAATTATTGCTCTACCTTGGTATATGGCCGGTTTTTTTTTAAATATTGTTTAAACATGGACATCAGCAAAACAAAATTGAGCTGAAAAAGGGTTTTTACGAGTAAAAAAAAAAGGAATATGTAAAACCCAACAATATCAATAAACAAAGACTACAAAGAATGATGAAAAACTCTATTAGCAACATTCATCATTTAGAACTGTCGTTTCGCACACTCTGAACAGTAAAAAAATTATTGGCAGAAAAATGACACTATTTAAAACATAAGTGCAGTGATGCAGTTATCTGAAAATTTACTATATTTAATGAACAACCTGAAGTCTAGCGAATCAACTTCTATCGATAGTAAAAAATCTTTTTCTATGTTATTCAATTTTTGCAGCAAAAAGATGTCAATTGTGTTGTTTAAAGTACAACAGAGCTTGTCAGATTTTGGCAATATTCGATTTTGACTACATCCGTTTAAACCTCTCTTAAGAGATTTTATAGTCTGAGGCAACTAAATAGGAGATCTAGTTTCTTTCAGAATTATAAGTCAGGAAGTGCACCCCAATTCCAAAAGAGGAAACGAACGACTGTAATTTCTAAGAACACAGAGTTGATGAGTAGCGCCAACCGAAGTTTTAGACAACTGTTCATGAGAAAGCTAATGCGAATCTGATTTAAACCATTCGTTTTAGGAAACATCCATATTCTAATAGTTTTTTTCCAATTGCTTTGTATTAATTATTTACTTTTAATTAATCAACATCAATGTAACACAAGATAAAGGCATAATTTTTTTCTAAAAGTTGGTTCAATTAAATAAGTTCAACGCAATTAAAAAATCTTTATCTTACTGCTTAAAACTTCCATAATTTTGTTTGGGCATATAGTCATTGTCACTGGCCCAACAATCTGGAGCAGTCGCTCCAAGAAAGAAAGAAGAAGAAGAGGAAAAGAATTTTGTCAAAAAAATATTTTATGCTTATATTATGATGAATGTTGTTTTTTCGAATGAAGTGATTTACTTTAGATCATTATTGTTTTGACTGTCTGCTGCATCAATTATGACAGAAGTAAAACAATTTTTTCGTTGATGGAAATAATTTTGGTCACCTCTTACTAAGAAATTAATGCAAATGAAGACAAAATTCTTTAAATAGTTTTATTTGATTAAAAAAGTTTTAAGCTTAAAACATTATAAAAATTTTGTGAATATATTTTTTAAATAAATGCTTATTGCATTTTCGAGACATTTAAAAAGTTATAAAGGTTTAACAATAAAGAATAAGGCTAAAAAATAATTACAGAATATCATATATCTATGACTTTGTACATATGTAGTAGAAAAGGGTAATAATCTCTTGTTCAATTCTTCCTGGAATCCCAGGAATTCCAGCGAATAGGATGATCAGATTTCTCGAATCCCGGGAACGTGAAAAATGGCCGAAAAATGGACACTCAAATTGAATTCAGGCATTCAACTATCAATGTAATAGATTCAACAACAAACTGTTGATTGACCTTCTGAAATAAATCATAAATACAATAGATTCAACTATAATGATATGACTAATTCAACTATAAATGTGATAGATTCAACAACAATCTGCTGATTGACCTCCTGCAATCAGCTATAAATATAATAGATTCAACTTTAATTGTATAATTGACTAAGCTGTAAATATGATGGATTGAACATCAATTGTATGATTGATTCTACGCATTCAACTATCAATATAAAAGATTCAACTACAAACTGCTGATTGACCTTTAGCAACCAATAATAAACATAAAAGATTCAACTATAATGGATTAATTGATTCAATTATATATGTGTAAGATTCAACTACAATTGTATGATTGATTCTACGCATTCAACCATAAATATGATATATTTAACCAGTGGTAGATGTTTTTATCTGCGGAAGCAGAATCGAAAAAATAATTTGTTGAGAAAGGCCAGCAGTATCAGACAAATCACGGTAAGCAGAAGTGTCGATAGCACCAGGGTTATTATTAATTGTGATTTCCGAATGTCAGGATCATGGCAGTGACAAAAATCACTCAAGCAGAACTGAAACGATAGCCATCTTCAAGCTACTGACATGATCATATTCCTATTGCTTGAAGGAAGCGGCTAACAAAATAACTAAAAATGTGAGAATGTGAAAATGTGATTTAATAAGTTTATAAATTGAATTTGCAGAATATATAGTTGGCCTCATGAAGTCAATCATAGAAATCAGATTGAAGATATCATATTTATGGTCAAATCAAATTATAATCTTCCAATTGAATCTACTTTATCTGTAGTTGACCTCATGAAATCAATCATTAACATAAAATTGATAATATCATATCTTTAGTTAAATCAAAAACACCCTTATAGTTGAATGTACTATACTTTATGTTGAATGCATAAGACCAATCATCCGATTATAGTTGAATCCATTTTATTTATTGTTGAATGCATAAAATCAATCAAACATATATAGTTGAATGTAGTGTATGTTATTAAATGCACTAAAAAACCATATTATCAATCATGTATATTGTTTAAAGCTTAATATTTATAGTTAGTCGAGAATCAATCAGAAATATGATTTAATATAAGTGGATTAATGTTGGAAATACTATACTTTTTTTCACTGCTATGTTCCAGTTGTCTCTGCGTTCAATACTGCACAGTGAGCTCGGCCGAATTAAGACGAGTAGTAAATGTTCTTTTACTACCCAACAGGATGCTGACAAGATTAGGCTGTGTGTGTGTTATAAGCATAAGCATGTGTGGAATGATGCACTTAAATTAGCTTTTACTGTTTTTTTTTATTTACTGTTTTGTTTTGCTGGATAGTGTGGAACATTTCGACGAACTTCAAAGAAGATTCTCTATTGCTTTGGTTTATGCCTTGGCTTAATGAAGCTCCCTAACAACGGCGCGTTGCGACGCAGGCTTTGTTTATATTTATTTCTCTTTTTTCTCACGGACTTGCAATAGTGTTCGTTCTCGTGCATCCTCAGAGTTAAAGTGTACCACATGTCATTTTAAGTACTTATCATCATGGGTTTGTGGTATAGCTCAGTTGACAAGTCAGTTGCCTAATGAGCCGATATCCGCGAGTTCGAGCCCAACAGTAAACATTGAATACAGTTGTACCGGAAAAGTTTTCAATAACTGATCGCCAACTGCAACGTTGATATAAAGTCGCAAATGCCATAAAGATGAAAAAACGACTATAATCGAAACAAAAAAAAAGCCCTTATCATCTGCTTATTTGTTTTAGTCTTTTTTGAAAAAGACCATTTTTTTCCGGATGACTTTAATGAACCAAACTTAACTGTTCTTTTTTGTTAAATGAAAAGAAACTTAGTCCATGTGTAAATGTCAGAATTCCTTACAAAATGGAAAACTATTAGAGGTTTTAAATACTCCAGTTTATTCGGGTTTAAAGAGAAATGCCTTTTTTTTTCAAAATAGAATGCATCTATATGGTCGCACCTTCCGGCGACTGGGCGTTCAAAACAAAAACAACAACAAAAGAAAAACATCTCACACGACGGGCCCAGCTTACGCAGTAATTTGGTGAAAAAGACTTTTCCTACCACACCCACGTTCAATTTTCACCACAACTCGATGATTGCGGGGTATGAAAATTGGGGGACGGCTGCCTCGGCTGGATAAAGTAATTTTCTATTCCGTTATGCTCCGTCTGAACCGGGAAAGTCTTTTGTTGCCGCTTCGAGGTAAGAGATTTCAAAACGCGACGGGATCTTCGCCATCGCCCGTCGTCGTCATCGTCATCTTATGGCGTACAACAGGAAATTGGAAGTCGTGTATTTGTTTGCCGGCTGGCACACGCTCCCTAATTTGTAAACTGGTTGTTTGAATGCTTATTGAATTATTTTTTTCATGAGCCAAAATTTTCCACGGGAAAATTTGAATCGGATCCGACAAATGTTTGCTTGAATTGTTTCGGTTCCACTGATTCTGGCCTGAATGTTGAACTTTGTAATATGTTTTACATTCATTGATACAGATGTTAGTCATTGAATAGAAAAATGGAATAGGGGAATGTAAACTTCATTAAAATTGAGTTATTAAATCACATTCTTGGAGTATTCGTAAATCAAGTTTTAATAAAGTTAGAGCAATTTGAAAGCACTTGCTTTCAAAATTTTCAAATCACTGAATCTTTTAACGCATAAGAAGTATCCATTCAAAATACTCTGATGAATGAAAGTACTTTTAATACACTTATGATGAAATAAAAATTGTCATAAAATTCAAAACGTTCTTCACACTTAAGTGCATTTGTAGTCAAAGTCCGTTTTTGCATGGACAAAATAAAGTAAGCCTTTCAAATAACCTTAACAGATCACAATTTCTGTGACAAGAAATTTGTTCTGTCTTCTTATAAATCAAATCTAATTCGTTGCAAACTCCATCGGAACTCAAAGTTATTATATTTGTTTATTAATTTTAAGACACGATCAAATCCAATAGGTTGGTGAAAAAGCAATTTTCCGTGAATATTCGTTACTTTCAAGCTGAAAATTCATCAGGAAGGTTTTTCAAAGAAAAATTGCTTGAGAATACGCTCAAAGTGAGCCAGGAGCAGCAAGACAGAGAAACTAAGTGAAAGTTTACAACCAGCAATAACTGCCAAGTTTCTGGAGCAGTGGATAAAAATTTATGTTTTTTTCCATCCGGATGATTCTTGAAAATACTGAATATATTGTTTTCGAGCATTTTATGAGCAAAATGTAATGAAATTGAAGTAATAGAATGGATTCGGCCAACGAAGACCATTGCATTGGTTTGGATTGTCAAAGATTTGACTACTTGGCATGCAGTGTACAATTTCGGTTGGTGATTGTTTCAGTCGCCCTGAACACCGCAAATCCAGTCAAAATTCATTGTATGCTAGGGCGATGAGAAATATTAACGCTTGTTTGCATGTTAATGAATATAGAGCCGAATGAACCAAACATTAAATTGATGCGGACACTAGCTCCCAAATTTGCGGGTAAATTTCCGGATTCACTTTATTAGATTTTGTAGTCCAATGATGACGCAACTTGCTTCACAATTTAACCAGTTCTTTTGCACAAATACTACACACTTCATTTTAAGCTTAAAACAACTTTTAATAATTAAATACACTCAATATATATTTAACTATGAACAATTATTGTGGAACACTTTTCGGCTTTGCCGTCTAGCCGTTGCGCTGCACAGTGGTCCAATTCCCAAAAATCCTGGCAAAAAGAATGTTTTCAAACTTTCTGGCTCTGAAACTTACTAATATTGTTCGATAATCATTAATTCTCTTAAAATTACTTATGATTTCAACTTTTTTTTTTGTATCTACTCAGAACATTTTTTTTAATTTTATCTAAAGAATTTGAAAAGTTCAGTAACAGGTTCCCAGTTTTAAAACTTTCAAACAGCTTTCTGCAAAATGTCTCATATCCTAGAATTGTTCATTGAAGCTAAAATCAACTCAACCGTTACAAAAATTTAATTAAATTAAATTCAATTACACCAACTAAAGATCTGATGCTGAACACTTTTTCAATTTTTCATCAACTGTAGTATTTATTACTAGCTGATCCCGAACGAAATTCGATTCGCTCACAACAGTTAAAATGTGATCAGATTAGATGTTTTTGTTTTCAACTTCATAAACGACATAACAGTTTCTTTTAGAATCCCGTTATTCAATAAGCACGTTGACCCGGTAAAGTTTCACGACAACTTCACAAAAACGGCAGAGGGTTCAAAAGAGCTATTCCTTTTCGTTGTTCAATAATCCTAAATTCAACACATAAAATCATATAGATTTTATCATTACATCACTGTGCACGGGCTTGTGATATAGCTCATTTGGCAAGTCTGTTGTCTCTTGAGCCGATGTCCGCGAGTTAAAGCCCAAGATTAAACATCGAACGCAGTTGTACCAGATGAGTTTTTCATTAACGATCCGCCAACTGCAACGTTGATAAAGTTGCGAATGCCATAAATATGGTAAAACGACTTTAATCGAAACAAAAAAAAAATCACTGTGCATAAATTTTAAAACTGATTCTATGCCGACTTTTTATACAAAATTTGATAACTTAAAAACGATTGCTCTTGATATCTTTTTAAGTTGATATTTTTCGGTGATTGTCGAATCAAATAATAACAATTCTTTTACGTTTCGGCCTACTGGATGATTTCAGCCATCTTCAGAAAAACTGTATTTCGATAAAAAATATAAAAACTTTAAATTAACACACTTTATGACTTGCAATGATTTCACTTTTTCGCACTTACAAATTGTGTCGCCGCGTGCTTCCGTTACGGCTGTCTTACTTAATTTGAATCCAAACTCTTAACTGCTTCTAACAGCTGGTGTCCAGCATTCTCGGCGTCGGTGTCGGCGTCGTCGTGATGTCGGCTGGAGTCCTCGTGTTTGAGGTCGTCGTGTTTGAATTAGTTTGGATTTTGAATTGAGGCGTCTCTCTTAGTTTTTTTATTATTGAACTATATATTTTAGAGATTTCAATGGAATCTTGTTTGATATTTACTGCATTTCCTTTCTTAAGTTTAATGTGTAATGTTTCAGCTGTTTTCCTTTTTCCTTCTTGATTTACTCTCTCTAAAATATAAGCTTTTTCGAAATTAAACTTGTGATTTTGTTCTAGGGCATGTTGTGTTAGTCCTGTGGCTCTGGCACTTTGTTTGAGGCTTGTTTTGTGGTTTTTAATCCGTTTTTCCAAAGTTTGTGATGTTTGGCCACAGTATTCTTTCCCGCATTCACATGGAATCGAGTAAACCACAAGTCGACGTAGTTGTTGATCATCGTCGCGATGCAGGATCTGATGTCGTCTGCGTCGGGCTTTTGCTTTATTACCTACGTCGACTTCCAAAACCAACCGCGCGCCAAAAACAACGATTGGATCCATAAAGACGTCGTCCGAAGCCGAAAATTTCTCCGAGAACACAACGAACTGATCATCACAAAGGCCGACAAGGGAAATAAAACCGTCGTGATGCTAGCTACTGAGTACACAGAAAAAATGACAGCAATGGTAAGTGACACAACAACGTACACTCCCCTGTCCACAGATCCAACAGAAAAGATACTTAAACGTATTAACACTATGTTGGATTCGTGGCACGAGAATAAGTACATTACCACTTACACCAAAAACAAATTAAAATTGTTCAACTGCCCTCCCCCGAGAATTTACGGTCTTCCTAAAATTCATAAAGAAGATCGTCCACTCAGACCAGTAGTGTCAACAGTAGGGTCAGCTACATACCGAATGGCTCAATTTCTAGCCAACGTGCTACAAAACGTCGTTGGCAAAAACGAACGTCATGTACGCAGTAGCTTCGACTTTTCGTCGGAAATCACGAATGTTCAGGTACCCGAAGGTTGCATTATCTATTCACTGGACGTCGTGTCGCTTTACACGAACGTTCCAGTACAAAATGTATTCGAAATAATAGAAGAAAAGTGGCGGGAAATCAGCGCATACACGCCGATCAGCCTTGCCAGATCTACGGATTTCTCCGTAGTTCTACGGATTTTGACCATTTCTACGGAGCTACGGATCGATGCTCCAAATCTACGGATTTTCAGCATTTCCTACGGATTTTCTACGGATTATCGAATAAATTCAAGGGATTCTGCGGATAAATGAAAATTCTACCTGACGACCAAAAAAAAAAAAAAAAGGTCATCAAGTTTTCTTTAGCCGAAAACAGTACATTTTTCGATTTTCGTGAATTCTACGGACTTGAGCGGTTTTCAATCTGGCAACGCTGACGCCGATACCTTGGACTGAATTCAAACGTGCCCTAACCACAATCCTCGGGGCGTCGTTTTTTCAGTACAGCGGTAGAATCTTCGAGCAGACGTTTGGCACACCGATGGGCTCCCCTTTATCTCCTGTAATAGCGTCTCTCTTAATGGAACAACTCGAAGAAAAAGCTATCCAAAACCTACGGGATAAAGGCATCACCCTCGTGATGTACAAACTGTTGATGACTGTTTGATGACTGTTTGATTATAGGCAAGGAAAGTGATATAGATTGCGTACTGACCGAATTCAACAGCCAATGCGCTAGCATAAAATTCACTTTAGAAAAAGAAACTGAAAGCTCATTACGTTTCTTAGATCTCAAACTTTCCAGGTATCAGGGAAAAGTTGAGAAAACCTGGTACACAAAACAGGAAAATGGGAGATATTTGGACTATTTTTCAGAAAGTCCATATGTTCATAAAAAGAACACAGCTATTGCGCTGATTGATCGAGCATTAAAACTCAGCGACGTGGAAAAACGTGAAATGAGTATCAGAAAAGTGAAAACAATACTACACCAAAATAACTACCCGGATGAATTCATCAATAATGTTTTAAAAAACAGGGTAAATGCCATTTATAACTCACTGAGTATCCAAACCGTGGAAAATGAAGGAAAGTACGTCTCACTCACATACATTCCAGGTTTGAGTGAAAAAGTCAGCAGACTTCTTAGAAAACACGACCTTATTGTGTCTTCGAGACCAATTAACAAAATCAAAACTTGCCTATTTACCAAAACCAAAGACCAAATACCAAAATTCAAACAGACAAATGTGGTTTACTCGATTCCATGTGAATGCGGGAAAGAATACTGTGGCCAAACATCACAAACTTTGGAAAAACGGATTAAAAACCACAAAACAAGCCTCAAACAAAGTGCCAGAGCCACAGGACTAACACAACATGCCCTAGAACAAAATCACAAGTTTAATTTCGAAAAAGCTTATATTTTAGAGAGAGTAAATCAAGAAGGAAAAAGGAAAACAGCTGAAACATTACACATTAAACTTAAGAAAGGAAATGCAGTAAATATCAAACAAGATTCCATTGAAATCTCTAAAATATATAGTTCAATAATAAAAAAACTAAGAGAGACGCCTCAATTCAAAATCCAAACTAATTCAAACACGACGACCTCAAACACGAGGACTCCAGCCGACATCACGACGACGCCGACACCGACGCCGAGAATGCTGGACACCAGCTGTTAGAAGCAGTTAAGAGTTTGGATTCAAATTAAGTAAGACAGCCGTAACGGAAGCACGCGGCGACACAATTTGTAAGTGCGAAAAAGTGAAATCATTGCAAGTCATAAAGTGTGTTAATTTAAAGTTTTTATATTTTTTATCGAAATACAGTTTTTCTGAAGATGGCTGAAATCATCCAGTAGGCCGAAACGTAAAAGAATTGTTATTATTTGATTCGACAATCACCGAAAAATATCAACTTAAAAAGATAACAACAACTGGCGGTGATCAAAACCCGTAAACACAAAACGATTGCTCGTCTCTTTAATTCCTTGCGGGTAAATTTTCATATCATTTGGATGCATAACATCGTAAATATTAAAAAAAAAAAAAGTAAAAAGTCAATATGGACTAACCCTTTCGCTGACCTGTGACTCTAAATTTCATATCCGAAATAAATTGCTCTTCTCTCAAAACCCTTATGTGCATAGTTTCATCTCAATCCGATGCATAATGACAATATCGCAAAAATAATGAACCATCAATATGGACGACCCTTTTCCAATCCCGATCTAAAATTTAATGTTTGAAATCAATTGCCAATAATGATGTCAATATAACTAAAACAGTATTTAATAAGTATGGACGACCCCTTTTGCCGGCCCCTTACATAATATTTAATACATGAAATCTATTCCCGACTTTCAAAACGCCCGCCTACTTATTCTCAACTCAATTCTATGCATAATGACGCTTATATGGCATAAACAGCATTTGTGTTGTATGGACGACCCCTTTGGCCGACCTTTGACCCTAAAATTGATACCTGGAATCGGATACTCGTCCCTCCAAACACTCATGTGCTAGTTTTCATCACAATCCGATGAAAAATAACGTCAATTTTGCGAAAACATTATTTGTCTTGTATGGACGACCCCTTCAGAAGGGGTCATCCGAAAATCTGAAAACATTTTTCAACCTTCCTGGTCCTTATGAGCATCCATGCCAAATTTCAGCTCTCTAGCTTGTAAGACGGCTGATTCTATAGAGGACAAACAAACAAACAAACAAACCCACAGAAATTGGCTTTACATATATATACTAGCTGATCCCATACGAACTCTGTTTCGTTTTCAACTTAGAATATGTTATGAACAGTTTGAATGAATGCCATTTGCTAAGCATTTTCCAGCAATCAGGATCAATTGACCGTGAGAAAAACCCCCATATATGAATTTTGTCTCGATGCGATACAGACTCTAGCAACAACTGTAAATAAAAATTTAACAGTAAAATTGGAAGCCCCCTTTTTTTCGTTTGATACAAATATTGATAACAGAAATCAATTGACCGTCCCAACCCCCGTGTATGAATTTTGACTCGATCGTTGCAAAAAACAGAATTATTGCCAAAAAAAATTAACCTCATTCAGTGGCCTCTTTTATAAACTTTGATATCTGAAATCGATTTCCCTTCCCTCAGAACTCCCCTGCGCAAATTTTCAAACCAATCCATTGTATAGTAACGTCAAAATTGCAAAAAAGGGAATAGTCAATATGGACGATCCTCTTGGACGACCCCTGACCCAAAATTGGATAATTGGAATCAATTGGTCGTCCTCAATAATTCCTATGTGCAAATTTTCATCTCATTCCGATGTTTACTAACGTTAATATCACGAAAATATCGAAAAGTAAATAAGAACGACCCCTTTTGCCGGCCCCTTAAACTGAATTTGATACCTAAAATCGATTGCACGTCATTCTAAATTCTCGTGTACCAATTTTCATCTGAATCCGATGTATAGTAACGTCAATATCGTAAAAAAGAGAACAGTTAATATGGACGACCCTTTTGGATGGCCCGTTATACTATATTTTATATCGACAATCGATTGCCCGTCCCTAAAAATATCCGACCCCAAATTTTCATCTCAATTCGATGCATAATAACGTTAATATCACAAAAATATTAAGAAGTTAATATGGACGACCCCTTTTGCCGACTCCTTACCCTAAATTCAATACCTGAAATCAATTGTCCATCTCTCAAAACCCTCAGGTGCAAATTTTCATAGCAATCCGATAAAAATTGACGTCAATATCGCGAAAACAATATTTGTCTTGTATTGAAGACCCCATTGAATGACCCCTTACAAAAAAAATTTATACCTGAAATCGATTGCTTCTGAAAACATTTTTCAACCTTCCTGGTCCTAATGAGCATCCATGCCAAATTTCAGCTCTCTTGCTTGTAAGACGGCTGAGTCTATAGAGGACAAACAAACAAACAAACAGACATACAGAAATTGTTTTTTATATCTTCTAAATATATATTGAAGACCGAAAAATAGCCAAAAATTCAAGAATAAACATAAAAACCCGATTTAATACACTTAACAGTGGATTGGAGCCTTTCTAACAGAGTTTAAATTATATTTGGAAATATATAAAATAATATAGAATATACATGATAGATTCCTTCCCTCTGAATCATATAAGTATGATTTCAGATATTCAAACACGAAAAATTCCAATCTCAATATAAAAAAATGATGCCTGATACGTTTTTTTGGGGAAAAGCGAACTGGTATGTAAGGAGCTCATTTTATGTATGGAAAGAATGGTATTTAAACAGTAGAATTTCCAAGATTTATAACACGCTGAAATGGTGCCGTGGTAGCAACCAGAACTTTCACGTTGCTGGTCACGGTTCGAATCTTACTGTTTTTTTATGCTTTTTTTTTACTGAATAAGTAAAACCAACTACAATATTGATGGATAGCCGTGACGCGTGCCCTAGCATGATACCTTTTTTAGAGCTCAACCATGCATAGAGGAAAAATTCCCACAAAAGGAGGGGAAAGTAATATGACTATTAAATGATTAATCTCATTCTGTAAACTAAATCTGAAATCTTATTCTGATTCTAAAGTTTGAATTTTGAGTTACAACACTTAGTCTAATATTTGAATATAAGTTCCAATTTCAAATTCCAGGTTGATCTTTAATCCAAATTCTTAATCAGAATTCTAAATCTGAATTCTCAATCTGAATTCTGAATCTGAACTCTGAATTTGAATTCTAAATCTGTATTCTGAATCTGAATTCTGAATCTGAATTCTGAATCTGAATTCTGAATCTGAATTCTGAATCTGAGTTCTGAATCTGAATTCTGAATCTGAATTCTGAATCTGAATTCTGAATTCTGAATCTGAATTCTGAATCTTAATTCTGAATCTGAATTCTGAATCTGAATTCTGAATCTGAATTCTGAATCTGAATTCTGAATCTGAATTCTGAATCTGAATTCTGAATCTGAATTCTGAATCTGAATTCTGAATCTAAATTCTGAATCTGAATTCTGAATCTGAATTCTGAATCTGAATTCTGAATCTGAATTCTGAATCTGAATTCTGAATCTGAATTCTGAATCTGAATTCTGAATCTGAATTCTGAATCTGAATTCTGAATCTGAATTCTGAATCTGAATTCTGAATCGGAATTCTGAATCTGAATTCTGAATCTGAATTCTGAATATGAATTCTGAATCTGAATTCTGGATCTGAATTCTGAATCTGAATTCTGAATCTGAATTCTGAATCTGAATTCTGAATCTGAATTCTGAATCTGAATTCTGAATCTGAATTCTGAATCTGAATTCTGAATCTGAATTCTGAATCTGAATTCTGAATCTGAATTCTGAATCTGAATTCTGAATCTGAATTCTGAATCTGAATTCTGAATCTGAATTCTGAATCTGAATTCTGAATCTGAATTCTGAATCTGAATTCTTAATCTTGTAAATCTCATTTTGATTGTTTTGCATCACACGGTTTTCAACATTGAAATTTCTTTCATCCAAATTTTTTTTATGATTTCGGATTTTACAACTTTTAATAGTATGGTTTTACCCCTAAAAGTATGCAGCAAACTTAATTTCAGAAAAATTGTGAAAAAAAGTTTTCACAAAACAAAATCGTGTTTTCATGCGTAATGATCTTTAAGTCATCGCAAATTTATCAAAAACTGTGCAAATTGGTATTCTTGGAGAAACAATTCCAGAATTGAAAATTGATAAAGTGAGGAGAAATTTTACGGATGATGAAAAGAGCGAAAGAACATTTTTGCAAGGAAAATTTATTAACGTACACCATACTTTACCTCGCAACATCCAGCTTCATCAATTTTTAATTCTGATATTCTTTCTCCATGAATCTAAATTTTTCACCGATATGCCGAAAATAAATTTACAAAAATTCTGAATCTGAATTCTGAATCTGAATTCTGATTCTGAATTCTGAATCTGAATTCTGAATCTGAATTCTGAATCTGAATTCTGATTCTGAATTCTGAATCTGAATTCTGAATCTGAATTCTGAATCTGAATTCTGAATCTGAATTCTGAATCTGAATTCTGAATCTGAATTCTGAATCTGAATCTGAATTCTGAATCTGAATTCTGAATCTGAATTCTGAATCTGAATTCTGAATCTGAATTCTGAATCTGAATTCTGAATCTGAATTCTGAATCTGAATTCTGAATCTGAATTCTGAATCTGAATTCTGAATCTGAATTCTGAATCTGAATTCTGAATCTGAATTCTGAATCTGAATTCTGAATCTGAATTCTGAATCTGAATTCTGAATCTGAATTCTGAATCTGAATTCTGAATCTGAATTCTGAATCTGAATTCTGAATCTGAATTCTGAATCTGAATTCTGAATCTGAATTCTGAATCTGAATTCTGAATCTGAATTCTGAATCTGAATTCTGAATCTGAATTCTGAATCTGAATTCTGAATCTGAATTCTGAATCTGAATTCTGAATCTGAATTCTGAATCTGAATTCTGAATCTGAATTCTGAATCTGAATTCTGAATCTGAATTCTGAATCTGAATTCTTAATCTGAATTCTGAATCTGAATTCTGAATCTAAATTCTGAATCTGAATATGAGTTCTGAATCTGAATTTTGAATTCTGAATTTTGAATCCTGAATTCTGATTCCTAAACCTGTATCCTGAATTTGAAAACTGAATCTGAATTCTGCATCTGAAATTGAATCTAAATTATGTATGAGTATGTAGAAATGAAAAAAAAAACATAAATTCATTCTTCAACACGAGTAAAAAAAACGAGGGTCATAAGATCTTCATATAAATTCCCCCCCAACGCAGTTTCCTGTACGGCTCTGCATTTTGTTGACACCCGGCATGGCTTTAGACACTATAATTTCATAAATGAAATTATAATGTCTATAGGCATGGCGGACTCTGAAGGAAACGCCCATCCGCCATTTGCTGCATTGAAAAGCAAGAAGTGTAAGATATAAACACTGTTGCCGTATTTGCCCCAGCAGACTGAGAAACTGCCCAGACCACGGTGCGTCTTAGTAATGCCTTTTACCTATTTGAGTTTGAGCCGCTTTCAATCAAGCGTGCCGATGGTTTATTGGATAGCGCTTGCAACTTGGGATCTGAAGGGTTTTGGTTCAATTCTCGAGTTAATAAAAATATTATTTTTTTATTTTGATTATCTTCAATTTATAAATGATTGCTGGTGCTGCTGCTTCGAGGCGCCACTAGCAACTTTTTTTTATGCCATAATAAGTATGATATGTATTTGGTAAAGAAAACGGTTTCAACTATTTTGTTTTTTTCCCGTTTTTGAAAGGGTTGTGTAGAAAAAAAAATGCATTCTTTTGAGACTAAAATCATTTTAATTGTGCAGCCCAGTTTCGCAAAAACGTTCTAGACATTTTTAAAATGGCACATACAAATCCACGGACATCAACAGAACTCGTCGAGCTGAGTCGATAGGTACCTATAAAGGTATGTCTAAGACCCATAATTAATGATCTCTCAAATCGACCGATAACCAAACCTTTCTGTTAGAAAGGCAAAAATGATGCCTGATACGTTTTTTTGGGGAAAAGCGAACTGGTATGTAAGGAGCTCATTTTATGTATGGAAAGAATGGTATTTAAACAGTAGAATTTCCAAGATTTATAACACGCTGAAATGGTGCCGTGGTAGCAACCAGAACTTTCACGTTGCTGGTCACGGTTCGAATCTTACTGTTTTTTTATGCTTTTTTTTTACTGAATAAGTAAAACCAACTACAATATTGATGGATAGCCGTGACGCGTGCCCTAGCATGATACCTTTTTTAGAGCTCAACCATGCATAGAGGAAAAATTCCCACAAAAGGAGGGGAAAGTAATATGACTATTAAATGATTAATCTCATTCTGTAAACTAAATCTGAAATCTTATTCTGATTCTAAAGTTTGAATTTTGAGTTACAACACTTAGTCTAATATTTGAATATAAGTTCCAATTTCAAATTCCAGGTTGATCTTTAATCCAAATTCTTAATCAGAATTCTAAATCTGAATTCTCAATCTGAATTCTGAATCTGAACTCTGAATTTGAATTCTAAATCTGTATTCTGAATCTGAATTCTGAATCTGAATTCTGAATCTGAATTCTGAATCTGAATTCTGAATCTGAATTCTGAATCTGAGTTCTGAATCTGAATTCTGAATCTGAATTCTGAATCTGAATTCTGAATTCTGAATCTGAATTCTGAATCTTAATTCTGAATCTGAATTCTGAATCTGAATTCTGAATCTGAATTCTGAATCTGAATTCTGAATCTGAATTCTGAATCTGAATTCTGAATCTAAATTCTGAATCTGAATTCTGAATCTGAATTCTGAATCTGAATTCTGAATCTGAATTCTGAATCTGAATTCTGAATCTGAATTCTGAATCTGAATTCTGAATCTGAATTCTGAATCTGAATTCTGAATCTGAATTCTGAATCGGAATTCTGAATCTGAATTCTGAATCTGAATTCTGAATATGAATTCTGAATCTGAATTCTGGATCTGAATTCTGAATCTGAATTCTGAATCTGAATTCTGAATCTGAATTCTGAATCTGAATTCTGAATCTGAATTCTGAATCTGAATTCTGAATCTGAATTCTGAATCTGAATTCTGAATCTGAATTCTGAATCTGAATTCTGAATCTGAATTCTGAATCTGAATTCTGAATCTGAATTCTGAATCTGAATTCTGAATCTGAATTCTGAATCTGAATTCTGAATCTGAATTCTTAATCTTGTAAATCTCATTTTGATTGTTTTGCATCACACGGTTTTCAACATTGAAATTTCTTTCATCCAAATTTTTTTTTATGATTTCGGATTTTACAACTTTTAATAGTATGGTTTTACCCCTAAAAGTATGCAGCAAACTTAATTTCAGAAAAATTGTGAAAAAAAGTTTTCACAAAACAAAATCGTGTTTTCATGCGTAATGATCTTTAAGTCATCGCAAATTTATCAAAAACTGTGCAAATTGGTATTCTTGGAGAAACAATTCCAGAATTGAAAATTGATAAAGTGAGGAGAAATTTTACGGATGATGAAAAGAGCGAAAGAACATTTTTGCAAGGAAAATTTATTAACGTACACCATACTTTACCTCGCAACATCCAGCTTCATCAATTTTTAATTCTGATATTCTTTCTCCATGAATCTAAATTTTTCACCGATATGCCGAAAATAAATTTACAAAAATTCTGAATCTGAATTCTGAATCTGAATTCTGAATCTGAATTCTGATTCTGAATTCTGAATCTGAATTCTGAATCTGAATTCTGAATCTGAATTCTGATTCTGAATTCTGAATCTGAATTCTGAATCTGAATTCTGAATCTGAATTCTGAATCTGAATTCTGAATCTGAATTCTGAATCTGAATTCTGAATCTGAATTCTGAATCTGAATTCTGAATCTGAATTCTGAATCTGAATTCTGAATCTGAATCTGAATTCTGAATCTGAATTCTGAATCTGAATTCTGAATCTGAATTCTGAATCTGAATTCTGAATCTGAATTCTGAATCTGAATTCTGAATCTGAATTCTGAATCTGAATTCTGAATCTGAATTCTGAATCTGAATTCTGAATCTGAATTCTGAATCTGAATTCTGAATCTGAATTCTGAATCTGAATTCTGAATCTGAATTCTGAATCTGAATTCTGAATCTGAATTCTGAATCTGAATTCTGAATCTGAATTCTGAATCTGAATTCTGAATCTGAATTCTGAATCTGAATTCTGAATCTGAATTCTGAATCTGAATTCTGAATCTGAATTCTGAATCTGAATTCTGAATCTGAATTCTGAATCTGAATTCTGAATCTGAATTCTGAATCTGAATTCTGAATCTGAATTCTGAATCTGAATTCTTAATCTGAATTCTGAATCTGAATTCTGAATCTAAATTCTGAATCTGAATATGAGTTCTGAATCTGAATTTTGAATTCTGAATTTTGAATCCTGAATTCTGATTCCTAAACCTGTATCCTGAATTTGAAAACTGAATCTGAATTCTGCATCTGAAATTGAATCTAAATTATGTATGAGTATGTAGAAATGAAAAAAAAAACATAAATTCATTCTTCAACACGAGTAAAAAAAACGAGGGTCATAAGATCTTCATATAAATTCCCCCCCAACGCAGTTTCCTGTACGGCTCTGCATTTTGTTGACACCCGGCATGGCTTTAGACACTATAATTTCATAAATGAAATTATAATGTCTATAGGCATGGCGGACTCTGAAGGAAACGCCCATCCGCCATTTGCTGCATTGAAAAGCAAGAAGTGTAAGATATAAACACTGTTGCCGTATTTGCCCCAGCAGACTGAGAAACTGCCCAGACCACGGTGCGTCTTAGTAATGCCTTTTACCTATTTGAGTTTGAGCCGCTTTCAATCAAGCGTGCCGATGGTTTATTGGATAGCGCTTGCAACTTGGGATCTGAAGGGTTTTGGTTCAATTCTCGAGTTAATAAAAATATTATTTTTTTATTTTGATTATCTTCAATTTATAAATGATTGCTGGTGCTGCTGCTTCGAGGCGCCACTAGCAACTTTTTTTTATGCCATAATAAGTATGATATGTATTTGGTAAAGAAAACGGTTTCAACTATTTTGTTTTTTTCCCGTTTTTGAAAGGGTTGTGTAGAAAAAAAAATGCATTCTTTTGAGACTAAAATCATTTTAATTGTGCAGCCCAGTTTCGCAAAAACGTTCTAGACATTTTTAAAATGGCACATACAAATCCACGGACATCAACAGAACTCGTCGAGCTGAGTCGATAGGTACCTATAAAGGTATGTCTAAGACCCATAATTAATGATCTCTCAAATCGACCGATAACCAAACCTTTCTGTTAGAAAGGCAAAAATGATGCCTGATACGTTTTTTTGGGGAAAAGCGAACTGGTATGTAAGGAGCTCATTTTATGTATGGAAAGAATGGTATTTAAACAGTAGAATTTCCAAGATTTATAACACGCTGAAATGGTGCCGTGGTAGCAACCAGAACTTTCACGTTGCTGGTCACGGTTCGAATCTTACTGTTTTTTTATGCTTTTTTTTTACTGAATAAGTAAAACCAACTACAATATTGATGGATAGCCGTGACGCGTGCCCTAGCATGATACCTTTTTTAGAGCTCAACCATGCATAGAGGAAAAATTCCCACAAAAGGAGGGGAAAGTAATATGACTATTAAATGATTAATCTCATTCTGTAAACTAAATCTGAAATCTTATTCTGATTCTAAAGTTTGAATTTTGAGTTACAACACTTAGTCTAATATTTGAATATAAGTTCCAATTTCAAATTCCAGGTTGATCTTTAATCCAAATTCTTAATCAGAATTCTAAATCTGAATTCTCAATCTGAATTCTGAATCTGAACTCTGAATTTGAATTCTAAATCTGTATTCTGAATCTGAATTCTGAATCTGAATTCTGAATCTGAATTCTGAATCTGAATTCTGAATCTGAATTCTGAATCTGAATTCTGAATCTGAGTTCTGAATCTGAATTCTGAATCTGAATTCTGAATCTGAATTCTGAATTCTGAATCTGAATTCTGAATCTTAATTCTGAATCTGAATTCTGAATCTGAATTCTGAATCTGAATTCTGAATCTGAATTCTGAATCTGAATTCTGAATCTGAATTCTGAATCTGAATTCTGAATCTGAATTCTGAATCTAAATTCTGAATCTGAATTCTGAATCTGAATTCTGAATCTGAATTCTGAATCTGAATTCTGAATCTGAATTCTGAATCTGAATTCTGAATCTGAATTTTGAATCTGAATTCTGAATCTGAATTCTGAATCTGAATTCTGAATCTGAATTCTGAATCGGAATTCTGAATCTGAATTCTGAATCTGAATTCTGAATATGAATTCTGAATCTGAATTCTGGATCTGAATTCTGAATCTGAATTCTGAATCTGAATTCTGAATCTGAATTCTGAATCTGAATTCTGAATCTGAATTCTGAATCTGAATTCTGAATCTGAATTCTGAATCTGAATTCTGAATCTGAATTCTGAATCTGAATTCTGAATCTGAATTCTGAATCTGAATTCTGAATCTGAATTCTGAATCTGAATTCTGAATCTGAATTCTGAATCTGAATTCTGAATCTGAATTCTGAATCTGAATTCTTAATCTTGTAAATCTCATTTTGATTGTTTTGCATCACACGGTTTTCAACATTGAAATTTCTTTCATCCAAATTTTTTTTTATGATTTCGGATTTTACAACTTTTAATAGTATGGTTTTACCCCTAAAAGTATGCAGCAAACTTAATTTCAGAAAAATTGTGAAAAAAAGTTTTCACAAAACAAAATCGTGTTTTCATGCGTAATGATCTTTAAGTCATCGCAAATTTATCAAAAACTGTGCAAATTGGTATTCTTGGAGAAACAATTCCAGAATTGAAAATTGATAAAGTGAGGAGAAATTTTACGGATGATGAAAAGAGCGAAAGAACATTTTTGCAAGGAAAATTTATTAACGTACACCATACTTTACCTCGCAACATCCAGCTTCATCAATTTTTAATTCTGATATTCTTTCTCCATGAATCTAAATTTTTCACCGATATGCCGAAAATAAATTTACAAAAATTCTGAATCTGAATTCTGAATCTGAATTCTGATTCTGAATTCTGAATCTGAATTCTGAATCTGAATTCTGATTCTGAATTCTGAATCTGAATTCTGAATCTGAATTCTGAATCTGAATTCTGAATCTGAATTCTGAATCTGAATTCTGAATCTGAATTCTGAATCTGAATTCTGAATCTGAATCTGAATTCTGAATCTGAATTCTGAATCTGAATTCTGAATCTGAATTCTGAATCTGAATTCTGAATCTGAATTCTGAATCTGAATTCTGAATCTGAATTCTGAATCTGAATTCTGAATCTGAATTCTGAATCTGAATTCTGAATCTGAATTCTGAATCTGAATTCTGAATCTGAATTCTGAATCTGAATTCTGAATCTGAATTCTGAATCTGAATTCTGAATCTGAATTCTGAATCTGAATTCTGAATCTGAATTCTGAATCTGAATTCTGAATCTGAATTCTGAATCTGAATTCTGAATCTGAATTCTGAATCTGAATTCTGAATCTGAATTCTGAATCTGAATTCTGAATCTGAATTCTGAATCTGAATTCTGAATCTGAATTCTGAATCTGAATTCTGAATCTGAATTCTGAATCTGAATTCTGAATCTGAATTCTGAATCTGAATTCTGAATCTGAATTCTGAATCTGAATTCTGAATCTGAATTCTTAATCTGAATTCTGAATCTGAATTCTGAATCTAAATTCTGAATCTGAATATGAGTTCTGAATCTGAATTTTGAATTCTGAATTTTGAATCCTGAATTCTGATTCCTAAACCTGTATCCTGAATTTGAAAACTGAATCTGAATTCTGCATCTGAAATTGAATCTAAATTATGTATGAGTATGTAGAAATGAAAAAAAAAACATAAATTCATTCTTCAACACGAGTAAAAAAAACGAGGGTCATAAGATCTTCATATAAATTCCCCCCCAACGCAGTTTCCTGTACGGCTCTGCATTTTGTTGACACCCGGCATGGCTTTAGACACTATAATTTCATAAATGAAATTATAATGTCTATAGGCATGGCGGACTCTGAAGGAAACGCCCATCCGCCATTTGCTGCATTGAAAAGCAAGAAGTGTAAGATATAAACACTGTTGCCGTATTTGCCCCAGCAGACTGAGAAACTGCCCAGACCACGGTGCGTCTTAGTAATGCCTTTTACCTATTTGAGTTTGAGCCGCTTTCAATCAAGCGTGCCGATGGTTTATTGGATAGCGCTTGCAACTTGGGATCTGAAGGGTTTTGGTTCAATTCTCGAGTTAATAAAAATATTATTTTTTTATTTTGATTATCTTCAATTTATAAATGATTGCTGGTGCTGCTGCTTCGAGGCGCCACTAGCAACTTTTTTTTATGCCATAATAAGTATGATATGTATTTGGTAAAGAAAACGGTTTCAACTATTTTGTTTTTTTCCCGTTTTTGAAAGGGTTGTGTAGAAAAAAAAATGCATTCTTTTGAGACTAAAATCATTTTAATTGTGCAGCCCAGTTTCGCAAAAACGTTCTAGACATTTTTAAAATGGCACATACAAATCCACGGACATCAACAGAACTCGTCGAGCTGAGTCGATAGGTACCTATAAAGGTATGTCTAAGACCCATAATTAATGATCTCTCAAATCGACCGATAACCAAACCTTTCTGTTAGAAAGGCAAAAACGGTTGATAACATAAACCTAACTGAAACTTATATCAACATTCTTTTAAAATATAATAGGGATTTTTATTTTATTGAATTTAAAAGAGAACTGCATTTTAAGATCCAATTAGAAATCAATCTAGCTCGTAATCCAAAGGATTTTTTGCTCAAAAGTTAAATGCCCAAATCTGTTCTCCAAAACGGAAAAAAATGGTAGTCCAATTTGCAATATATTGTTGTCCAAACATGTGGCAATCTTTTCAACATAAAATAAGAATGAAGTTGTTGAGTTTTTTTAAATCACTAGTTGATTAGTAATCGTTTCTATGAATAAATTAAAAATAAAAATTTCAATCCCACCTGAAAAAATATTTTTATTCAATTAGGTGTAAAGTACACCTATCAAAAATATAAAATAATTGGTCAACAAAAAAGATTCATGATTTTGTTATTTGTTCGTCATTCAATGTTAGCAAATTTTTGAGAAATTCTTAAGCAATATTCAAACTTTTCCTACTATTTTTTTGAGAGCTCCTAAACGAGTAATCTCATGACTATCATCTTCATGATTTCGTGCAGCCAGAAAGTGCCTAAAAATACCCGGTGAAATATATGGGTAGATTATCTTGATCGCTTCAAAAATAGACTTTACGCCAGTTTTTCTGGGTTTTTGACCACTGTGCGCTGGAACAATTTGAAGTGAAGGAATCGCTGGAATGGCGCTTTGGAAAATCTAAGCCGAACTTCTTTTCTGCTGTTGAATAGAACGCCCTTTCCATCCGCTTAAACAATTCGCGGCTTTCATTACGAGAAATATTTCACGCGCCATGTTGGCTACCTTGCTTCTCGATTAGCAAGCCTGAACACTTCTGAAATACCTTTCATGATTACTTTTATAAAACTTGCTCAAAAAACGTTTTGGACGCATAAATAAAAAATTTAATATCCCATTTTTTTTTTTTGATTTGGCAAATAAAGTTTTATTCACTTTCGGGAAAAATTCGGGATGTTTTTCTAAAAACCGGGACCGGACCGGACTTTTAGAATTTTTTGTATTGAAACCGGGAAATCTGGCAAGCCTATGCATGTTCCTAAAAAACAGCGTGTTATCTTATTTGGATCCGGCATAGTTAATTTTTTATTTCTCAAAAAAATTTTAGTGCTAAAAAAATAAATCGGAAATCTTGGCCTATTAAGATAACTTTTTCTATATCTTTCCTGTTAATCATTAAAAATAACGGACTTGTGATATAGCTCAGTTGGCAAGTCTGTTGTCTTCTGAGCAGATGTCCGCGAGTTCGAGCCCAAGAGTAAACATCGAACACAGTTTTACCGGATAAGTTTTTTCAATAACGATCCGCCAATTGCAACGTTGATAAAGTCGCGAATGCCATAATGATGGTAAAACGACTATAATCGAATCAAAAAAAAATTAAAAAAAACCTTTTATTAGATAAGGAATCAGAAACAACTATTTATACACTGGTAAATGTTTTTAATAATTCTCATAAAAATTATGAATCCCTAAGATTTTTCATGACTATTTCAACAACATGGGTATGTAATATATTTCGGTTGGCAAGACAATTGCCACCTAAGTCAACGTTCGCGATTTCGAGCCCAAGAACACATCGAACACAGTTGTACCGGATAAGTTTGCAATAAAATGTAATTTAGATTTCCCAAACTTTTTTTTTACTAAATTTACATAGTTTCTTTGAAATGATATACAAATTTTTCGTTTATTAAAAGCAAACATTACCACATTAAGTGATTTTTCATGTCGTTTGAAGTCATTTAATGGATCCACTACAGAGTTTTCACAGCAGATCATTAGCAAACCGTTTAAAAACAGACATCCTTCCAAGGTTATCCACTTAAGTAGCTCATGTGCAAAGACGAAGTAAGGTAAAAAAAGTGTGACCTGCTCCAGGAGACTGCCATTTGGCACCACCTTGTCTGTTTTAAATTGAAGTCCCTTTTCTCTCTCATGACCAGATCATTGCCAGCATCCCAACCTTCATTAAGGTTCCTCCAGCTCTAGGAGTCCCCAATGGACGTTTTCGCTTTAGTTTAGGGCTAGCTAGGACATTTGGGATTGGTCCCCTGGTGAATTATGGGCTGCTTTCGCTTTCCATTTCCTTCTCACATTTCGGCTGAGGGACACTTCATAACGGGGCAGCACTCCTACTCCGGATGTCCTTCTGTGTATTTGTCCTTTTTGCTGCCAACACCCGGCAGATCATCACTTCAGACGCTGCTGGCTGGGTCCCCAATTTGGCTATCCGCCGGTGGTTGGGGGTTAATATGCAAGGCTCTGCTTTTTTCCTCGTTCTTGGTCGGCCTGAGTTTGTCAGAGTCAGATCTGAAGAAGGGCCTCAGAATAAGGGGAAGGGGAAGATAAACGATGCCTTTTTGCCTAACGCACGACCAACGATTAGTGGGATAAAAAGGTAACCATGGAGATTCCATCCGGTCCAGGAAGTGGACAACGAGAGCCGTGGAAAAAAGAACCGGCAACTGTAACGACGACGATAAGAAATTAAACTGCCTGCTCTGGACGATGTCGGTGGCTGGAAAGTCGAAGTCAAGGCAACTTCCGCTGGAAACTCCCTCTACAGCGAAAAGAAAGAACAGGGGAAAAATATACGTCTAGAAAAACAAGCAAAACCATCCTTGATAATTAATGTAATTTTATTTTCACTTTTTATTTCTACATTTCGGTTTCGGTTCGCTTTCTTTTCCAGTGAGGCGTGGATTTTATTTATTTCCGGAATTGTTCCTTACAGGATTGGACAGCAGCATCGCAACGGAAATGCTAGAAGGATGTTCGAGGTTCTTTATCAGCGAAAGAAAATATCTTCTCACGTCCGATGGGCAAAAACGGAACGTGATCTGGTGGTTGATTCTCGGATGTGATTAAATTGGCTTCGCTACCCACTAATGAATGGGACCATGCCGGAATGAACAGTTTCACAATAAGAAAAAGGAGCGGTTATGTAGTTGTTGGGTGGGTTTTATTTATTCTTGGGAGTAGCATATTATAGTTTGATCACAGATTGATTTGATATTAAAGGTTTCAAATCTTTTTGAAAGTTTTTTAAATCACGGATTTAAATTTCTTTCAAGTATAAATATTTTCATATCGATGCAACTAAACGAACACGAGCTAAAAAAAGAAAACCTTCATTCATTAATTTCATGAAAAATGTTATCGTTTGATAATTTTCATGTTTATGCTGTAGATTCTTTATAGCAACTTGTTTTCTAAGAAACCTCAAAATTTCATATACATTTTATAAAATAAACCAAAATTCAATTTGAAGTAAAAGATTTTAAGTTTTACGTTAACTATATCTGTTGTTTAAAATAATATGCGTTTTCTGGCCTTTCGAAGCCGTTTTTCGGGATTCTGAGCTTAATTTGGGATCACAACTTTAAAATGCGTTTTCTGGCCTTTAGAAGCCGTTTTTCGGGATTCTGAGCTTAATTTGGGATCACAACTTTAAAATGCGTTTTCTGGCCTTTAGAAGCCGTTTTTCGGGATTCTGAGCTTAATTTGGGATCACAACTTTAAAATGCGTTTTCTGGCCTTTCGAAGCCGTTTTTCGGGATTCTGAGCTTAATTTGGGATCACAACTTTAAAATGCGTTTTCTGGCCTTTAGAAGCCGTTTTTCGGGATTCTGAGCTTAATTTGGGATCACAACTTTAAAATGCGTTTTCTGGCCTTTAGAAGCCGTTTTTCGGGATTCTGAGCTTAATTTGGGATCACAACTTTAAAATGCGTTTTCTGGCCTTTAGAAGCCGTTTTTCGGGATTCTGAGCTTAATTTGGGATCACAACTTTAAAATGCGTTTTCTGGCTTATAGAAGCCGTTTTTCGGGATTCTGAGCTTAATTTGGGATCACAACTTTAAAATGCGTTTTCTGGCCTTTAGAAGCCGTTTTTCGGGATTCTGAGCTTAATTTGGGATCACAACTTTAAAATGCGTTTTCTGGCCTTTAGAAGCCGTTTTTCGGGATTCTGAGCTTAATTTGGGATCACAACTTTAAAATGCGTTTTCTGGCCTTTCGAAGCCGTTTTTCGGGATTCTGAGGTTAATTTGGGATCACAACTTTAAAATGCGTTTTCTGGCCTTTCGAAGCCGTTTTTCGGGATTCTGAGCTTAATTTGGGATCACAACTTTAAAATGCGTTTTCTGGCCTTTAGAAGCCGTTTTTCGGGATTCTGAGCTTAATTTGGGATCACAACTTTAAAATGCGTTTTCTGGCTTATAGAAGCCGTTTTTCGGGATTCTGAGCTTAATTTGGGATCACAACTTTAAAATGCGTTTTCTGGCTTATAGAAGCCGTTTTTCGGGATTCTGAGCTTAATTTGGGATCACAACTTTAAAATGCGTTTTCTGGCCTTTAGAAGCCGTTTTTCGGGATTCTGAGCTTAATTTGGGATCACAACTTTAAAATGCGTTTTCTGGCTTATATAAGCCGTTTTTCGGGATTCTGAGCTTAATTTGGGATCACAACTTTAAAATGCGTTTTCTGGCTTATATAAGCCGTTTTTCGGGATTCTGAGCTTAATTTGGGATCACAACTTTAAAATGCGTTTTCTGGCTTATAGAAGCCGTTTTTCGGGATTCTGAGCTTAATTTGGGATCACAACTTTAAAATGCGTTTTCTGGCTTATAGAAGCCGTTTTTCGGGATTCTGAGCTTAATTTGGGATCACAACTTTAAAATGCGTTTTCTGGCCTTTAGAAGCCGTTTTTCGGGATTCTGAGCTTAATTTGGGATCACAACTTTAAAATGCGTTTTCTGGCCTTTAGAAGCCGTTTTTCGGGATTCTGAGCTTAATTTGGGATCACAACTTTAAAATGCGTTTTCTGGCCTTTAGAAGCCGTTTTTCGGGATTCTGAGCTTAATTTGGGATCACAACTTTAAAATGCGTTTTCTGGCCTTTAGAAGCCGTTTTTCGGGATTCTGAGCTTAATTTGGGATCACAACTTTAAACTGCGTTTTCTGGCCTTTAGAAGCCGTTTTTCGAGATTCTGAGCTTAATTTGGGATCACAACTTTAAAATGCGTTTTCTGGCTTATAGAAGCCGTTTTTCGGGATTCTGAGCTTAATTTGGGATCACAACTTTAAAATGCGTTTTCTGGCCTTTAGAAGCCGTTTTTCGGGATTCTGAGCTTAATTTGGGATCACAACTTTAAAATGCGTTTTCTGGCCTTTAGAAGCCGTTTTTCGGGATTCTGAGCTTAATTTGGGATCACAACTTTAAAATGCGTTTTCTGGCTTATAGAAGCCGTTTTTC
Organism: Uranotaenia lowii; assembly: GCF_029784155.1. Lineage (NCBI taxonomy): Eukaryota > Metazoa > Arthropoda > Insecta > Diptera > Culicidae > Uranotaenia > Uranotaenia lowii. The sequence continues at coordinate 326,968,557 of NC_073692.1, read as the reverse complement.
GGGATTCTGAGCTTAATTTGGGATCACAACTTTAAAATGCGTTTTCTGGCCTTTAGAAGCCGTTTTTCGGGATTCTGAGCTTAATTTGAGATCACAACTTTAAAATGCGTTTTCTGGCCTTTAGAAGCCGTTTTTCGGGATTCTGAGCTTAATTTGGGATCACAACTTTAAAATGCGTTTTCTGGCTTATAGAAGCCGTTTTTCGGGATTCTGAGCTTAATTTGGGATCACAACTTTAAAATGCGTTTTCTGGCCTTTAGAAGCCGTTTTTCGGGATTCTGAGCTTAATTTGGGATCACAACTTTAAAATGCGTTTTCTGGCCTTTAGAAGCCGTTTTTCGGGATTCTGAGCTTAATTTGGGATCACAACTTTAAAATGCGTTTTCTGGCTTATAGAAGCCGTTTTTCGGGATTCTGAGCTTAATTTGGGATCACAACTTTAAAATGCGTTTTCTGGCCTTTAGAAGCCGTTTTTCGGGATTCTGAGCTTAATTTGAGATCACAACTTTAAAATGCGTTTTCTGGCCTTTAGAAGCCGTTTTTCGGGATTCTGAGCTTAATTTGGGATCACAACTTTAAAATGCGTTTTCTGGCCTTTAGAAGCCGTTTTTCGGGATTCTGAGTTTAATTTGGGATCACAAGAACTCTTTAACCCTCACCGATAAGGGGAAGCGAGTAGGCCTTGGTCGAGTGCGGTCGCGTTTATTTTCTCTGTGTTCAATTTTTTCGTTTTTCTGTCCTTTTCGAGGAGAAGTTTTGATTTTACTAACAAATCATCAGTGTACAAATGTTTCAAAGGATACAACAAAGAAATCATTGCTGATAACAGAAAAAATCAAGTGCTAAATAAGAAATCCCTTTTTTCACTTGTTATCGTTGCTCAGTGCGGTTCCTCCGGGAAGTTTTTTGCACGGGCTGAATGACGAAGAAAGTTTAATTTTTATGGTGCAGAATTGTTGAAAATGGAGAAAGTAGTTGGGTGGGATAGCGAACGGGACAGTTTTGTTTCCTTTTTTTCGATACGTGAGAGAGTGGTCTTTTAAGTGCTACATCGGGAATGATAAAAATATGTTCAGGTCTCTTATGAATGTGAAGTGAGAATATAAGTTGAAACGAACAGGAAAAAGGTGCTCCTGTTTGTCGGGAGCTGAACAAAATCTCTTCCACATAATATGCTCAAGCAGGATAGTGAAATCATGTTTAGTTAATAAAGTTATTGAGAAATGAGCTCATAAAAAGTGACAAAATTTTTGAAACCGAATGAAGTCAGCAGCAAGTGCGGAAACTAGCAGAAATTGGTGAGGACGTTCTTATTATTTTTCTCTTTCGTTCCAATTATTCATTGTTGAATTTCTAAATGGGCGGGCATGTGTAAAGTTGAGAATAAAAACGTGAAGAAATATTGACTTTTGCTTCGAATGAAAAATTTCATTTACATATATGCTCAATTACAATTACCAACAGTCGTTTGCGTTTAATCGCAGCACTCACTGACTTTTTAAAATTCGCCTACGGCTGGCGTAATATTGCACTTAGACCAAGCCCACCGGGCGTTTCTATTTCGGTCGGTATTTTAGATGGTTTGATTGGTTGCGTTTTTAACTATTTACTGATTTTCGCACCCATTGCTGCCATCCAGGTTGGTATTTGTGTTTGTTTATTTTCTCATAGCGACGACCGGCTGCGTTTCTACCAGGTTGCTACATAAACGCATCCTGTAATAACCTACTGCTCGAATGCTATTTCTCGAATCAAGTTAGCGACTGTTGGTGCGATGATGGGTTGATAGATATGCTGCTTAATGTACTCGATTCGAGGTTTAGCAACCATTTGTGGGCTTGGTCTTAGTTCGGGGGTGGATTCAATTGCTAGGGGTAGGTAGGTGGTTTCTTAATTCTATCACTTGTGAATCTATTGTACAAATTAAATTGTTTTTACTTTGGATAACATAAAAGAATACATGAATTTTTCTAATACTTGGGTAATTTTGTGTTAATGTTTCGAAAAAGTATTTTAAAAATTTTTACATAACATTTTTATTAAATCAATGTGTAGGAATAGCATAATAGATCTAAAAGCATATTTATAATGAAACTTTTACATGAAATAAAATGAATTTCAAGTTGCATTTACCGGAGCTAAACTTTAATCAAACATTTTTAATTCTTTGGAACATTATTTGAATTTAAACTTTTACAATTTATGTTGACAGTAAAAAAAAACACTTTGAAATCGATCCAATGATATGAATCGTATAACATCGCATATTTTTAAATGTCCAATTTTGTATGAATACATTATTAGTGTTACCTTTGATAAATAGATTCGCATTTAAATGTTTTTGATCCACTAATAAGGTTAATTTTTATTTGATGAGAACTTTCAAAGGTAATTTTTGGAAAAACTTTCCGAGCTCTAAACAGACCTCGGAGGGTTTTATGTACTACTAATGTTTTCCGTTTCTCTTTTTTATTTTCAAGAGCGAGTAAAGGCGCTTTAACCTTGGTCGGTGACCTGAAATGATTGTACACTGAAATCCAGAGAGATTTTGGGATTTCCGTGTACAAAATAAATCATTTCCAACCCTTTCAAATGGCCCTAGCGATTGGTGAAGTTCCTTTACCTGACGCATGGTTTCTTCATCACGGAGCATTTTTCTTAGCATGCTTCCAACGATACTGCCCTATTGAAACGTATGGTACTGGTGGTCCACGTTTCTTCCTGTTCCTGTGTTCCAGATGTCTCTGCGTTCTCTGCTCCATGGTAGGCCCAACCAATTCATGTTTTTGATCATTTTAATGTTTTTATGTTAAAATTATTAAAAATATGGACAAAGACAAGAAGAATGATAAGACACTTTTATTATTCTTTGGGACTCAGACATAAGTTCTGGCTGTGGAAGTACGATTAGTGATTAGTGATTAGTGAACTATATCTGTTGTTTAAAATAACAATTAGTTTGTCTCTATTGATGTTAAATACTTATTATACACGAAGTACGTAGGGGAGAATAAGAATACTTGATCCCTGGGGACTCGTGATTCCTCAACTATACCTCGAAGCTCATGCCTCGAAGCCAATATGACAAATACAACCAAACAACAAACCTGTTAACTCAAAAATTTATAAAATATTTATTTCTTGAGAAATTGCACTTTGTTTGAAAAATCTAACAAAATGTTATTTGAAGATCCTTCTTATCTTTTTAAAATGTATCCCAAACGAAAAGTTTATAATAAAAATATTTTTTTAATTCCTGTTTTATTCCAATCGTAAAAGTTTAAAATGAATATCTTAAACTATATTTTTAAAGCAATTGTAGACTCTCAATTTTTTTTAAGAAAAAAGTTTTCAAAAATGGATGTCATGGGTTCGCTTGATCCTGATAAGTTTTTATCCAATTATCTACTAATATCTATCCAAAAATTTCCTGATAAAAAGGACTCTAAAGTGCATTTATCTAAAAATTAGCAAATTGCGCTTTTAAGTATGCAATGAAAATAGATCAGTAGAAAAGCTTTCAGAATCCTTTTTGTATGGCACTCATAAACTGTGAAATAAAAATCTATGAGCAAAAATAAATTGAATATTTATCTTTAGATTTTGCATGATTTTTGCCATAGATGATCAAATGTTCAAGTATCCTTTAATACAGGATCAAGTGTCCTTTAACTTTCAAAATATCACAATTGTTAAGTTCCACAAAAACGCTTCTGGTTCATCTACGGATTCATGTATTGATCTAACTATTGCAAGGTATAAACTTGATTCTACACGCTGCACACAGGAGTATTTCACCCATAAACCTGGCCAAAACTCAAAATTTAAATTTCATTGGTTACTTTTATGTCAATGTTTATTTGATTCTTGAATAAATTTAGCACCATGTACCGGTCAGTTTTTTGACATCCGATTTGTTTATAAGCTGTTGCAGCTGTCGAAACTTTATTATTTTTATGAGATAGAATTTTTCTACAAATCGTTGAATCAGCGCGACTACGTCATATCATTGAATAAAACTTTCTTTAGTGACTAAAAATGAAAATTTAAAATGGAAGTACTAAAGACCAAATTCGATGACTATAATAGAAACAGTACGCAGTGCTTTAAAAATTCTTCTTTTTATTTTTTGTTTTAAACGATGATTTTTTTACAAATTATTGTTTTTGTTTATGTTCCCAGCAAGTCCGGGTAAAATGTTTGATATCATTAGAAAATTGATAACTTCAATAATTAGGTGCAAAAGAAATAACTCGCGCAAACTCGCGCATTTTTGATATTTTTAAGTTTGTATTGATGTATTGATAGATTATTTCCACAAAAAAGTCACCTAGGGCTTCGTTTATTTTAAATTAAAGCTCAGTAAAATTAATGATCTTTTCCGAATATTTTAAAATGTTACTTAACTTTCAAAAACAAATAAAAAATCTAGATTTTTTTGAATTTTAAATTTTTTCTAACCTGGATTATTTATCATGTCATATAATAGTTAGAAAATTTCTAATAGAAAATTATGAAAAATTACGAAAACGATAAAAAAATATTCTAAATAATCTTAAAAACGTTTGATAAGTCAAAATAAACTATTTTATTAATTTCAAAATAAAAAAATACTTTTGGCCAACTTTTTCTTCTACGTACTCCTGTGTGCGCTGGCAGAAAATGCAAAAGACGGCGATCTGCATTTTTTTCCAAAAATGTTTTGATAAAAATAAGAAAAAGGGAACATGTTTCAAAAACACTAAAAAAAAATTCGTTTTTTTCGTTGTACATCATATGTGCAATAACACTACGATTTTCAAACTTCAGCACTTTTTCACACAATACTCCTTTTGATGAATTTTGAGGGTTGGGCCAATCTACAAAATGTATAAAGTCGATTTTCAAAATTCGACATGACCCATTTCACTACCTCCCTTATACCTATTTATACGCTTCTGAAGACTTTGATGAGACAAAATAAAGCATTACACCAAAAAAGCTATCTTGCAAGAAAAAACTATGGTTTATTTGTAGTATAGGTTAACCCCTTAAAAAAGCTTTTTTCAGTACTTCACAGGTACACAAAACAGAACTTTTTCTTAGTGCCAAGAAGTTGAAATGGATTCAGACGCTTTTAAAGGAAGTTTCTTAACAAATTCTTCATGCATAGTGTTGTTTTAAAATAACACTTGCACACATTTCTGAAACTGAAACACGTTTATATTTTTTCGTTATACATTACCAACAAAAACTTGAGAAATTAAAAACAAAACCACCCATGTCAGTTTGGGAAATTTGGTGAGCAATAACTTTCCCATGACTTAACAAAACAACAATCTGTTCTGTAACGTTCTTTGATTTCAAACTGTGTTATTTTACAGCACCAGAAATTGCATATACCTTTCTAAAAAACTATAATCTTAATTACCATACTTCACCTACTTAACCTACATTCAACAAAGTTAGTATGACACAACTAACACAAACACGACTTGTAGTAAATAGATACAGCTTTCTTGATAATTGTTGCTTCAACGTATATCAAGATATGTTTTTAAATGATTTACAAATATTTTCCTATTTCTGAAAAGAATGAAAACTAGGATTAGTGAAATGTTCAACATTATACTCTCTTGCCTCAACTACCAACCAAAGAACTGCTTTTTTCAGTGACACCACAATACCATAAGATCTACGAAATTAAGACAAGCATCCAAAGGTTAAAGCAAAAATTAAGATAAACATTTTACCCAAAGACCGCTTCTCGATTAGAGTTAAAGTGAATTATAGATTATCCAAAATTTTGAAGGGTCAAATAAGAAAAAAAAAGGAAATTTTATTAATTTCAATTTTGAGCAAAGCTGTGAGGACTTTCGTTACCAAATATTTGAGACTAGGAAACAATTGAACTTTCTAGTTACATTTAAGCCCAAATTAATCCACTTGGAAATCTAAATGTTTGATTGCATAAGTAAGCGTTTTTGGAGTCATTCGTGTATGTTAAAATGTAGAGTTCACACACATTTTTTGGACAAAAATTTAAGATTGGTCATTTTTGTCAAAAGTAAGCAAATAGAACCTAATGTTTGCTATAAATTCTTTTCATCAAAAAGAATGAGAAGATTACAAAATCTTAAAATCCACTTTGTTTTCATCAATTTTTCAGTGGTTGATTTGATTAAATACTATTTTCTGAAAATATTTTCTCAATTTACTTTTTGTTTGTTAACTGGACGATTTTTCTAATTCGATCTCTATAAGTTTTGTATTTGTTCAAATCAACTAATCTTTTCACAAATTTACTAAAAAAATTAAAATATGGGGTTTTTATCTGGTAGTATTCTATATGGAACACGGCAAACATTTTTTCTGTGGATTTTTGCATTTTTATCAAATTATCTTCGGAATATCTTTTTCTTTTTTCTTCATTCAAGCAAAAATTACACCGTTTCACTTACGGAATTAATTGCAGTAACTTGAAAGGTTTGAAGTTATTTGTTCACATTCATTTAAAGAAATTTAGCACATACTCAAAGGTTAGCTCTGAGCATGAAATGAGTAACCAAATTTTCACGTTAAGGAGGAGCCATATTTTTTCATAATAAAACTTTATGATTGCTCTTTTCTTCAGAGGTCACTGATTAAATTTATGTAAAAGATTAACTTTTTTGTAAATCAACCCTCCTGAACATTTGAACTACTATTTCTGGTTTCGGTAATATCAGTGATGAGAAGTTCAATTAGATTTTTTAAGTAAAATAATAATCACGCTGATTGCGACTTAAAAACTCTTTTGTTTTATTTTGTATCACTTTGATGTATATGACAAAGTTGTATCCAGGAAAGTTTTCTTTTAGCTCAAGTCATTAACATATGGAATAAGAACAACGCTAAAACGATGCTTAGCGCTGCTTATTTTCGATCAAAAATAAAATTGTTCTATTAGAGAAACAATGCACAACTATAATGTAAAATTTCAGTTGATATTGCAATTTTTTTTTCATGAAAAAACCTGATTTTAATTGCAAAAAATATCATGAACAGAATTTTAATTTTTTTAATAATTTTTTTTTCCTGATATAGAAATATCTACACCAAAAAAAGAAATTTGCAGCGAGTTCGTTATTTTCTCGAAGTAATGTTTAATATCATAAGTATTGCAGTTTTATAATAAATTCAATCATAATTTTGAACTACGATCGAATATGCAAGAATCTTAAACTACAATATTCTGAAAGCATATTTTTAGTTTTGAAAATTTGTTTTTTTATCGATGCACTCAGGAGAATTAAAAAAAAAATAAATTCATAATTTCTTCGATTTTTTCTCTGTATATACCTTTTTATATCGCCGGGGGTCAAATGACCCCTAACACTTTTTCCACTAAAACTCTCTTGTTTCTCAACTGATTTTTTCAAAGTTTAATGTTTTGGAAAGCTTGTAACGTGACTCAAATAGAATTTTCAGACAATATTCAGCTACAATCATTGTGTACGGAAGCAGGATTCCGTTGATAGTGTCCCACGAAATTGGGTCCCAAACGGCGTCGAAGGATTCAAAACAGCAGAAACAACTTTGGTCATCAATCGACCAGCGATGGCGGAGCAGAACAAAACCGAGAACGAACGAACTTTCGGGTGGTAAAAAACACGTCCGTTGCGCGCGAATAGGTTTGAAAAGTGATTTTTTTGTTGCAAATAAATATTTGACATGTCACTTAAATTATAGCGTTTCACTTCACGTATCACTTTTTCGTCAAGGGTTTCTCACTACTTATTCTATATTGTGAGTGTGCAGTGTAGGTAATTCATTTTCGTTTTATAATGGGTGTTGTGTGAAGTAGTGTAATGTGGAATTTATGTTTGTGTATGATAATTACATCGTATTTCTTCTCTTACAGACTATTTCACTTAGCATTCGTAATTAGTAAATTTCATTTCTTCGTCAAATTTTATGTATTTCATTTTGTGTCGATGCCGAATCGCTGCGATGTGACTGCGTCGGAACACATTGATTTCAAAGTTATTCGAAGTTATAAGAAAAAAAAATCCCAAAAAATGCTTCGGGAAAAGGGTGTAAGCTCGAAAAAAAATTCACTTAGTGCCTGAAAAACCTGAAGTTAGAAGCTATATGTTGCACATATGGAAATATCTTTTTAAAAATTTTTAAAATCATGACCATAAAAATTGTAAAAAAAGTGGTGTAAAATCGTACTTTTTAATGAATCAATCGAAAAAGCGGGACTTTTATGAAATATTTAAAAACCTGATTTCAATGACCATTGCTATACACATGTATATGTTACTTCAGCTTAAATAGTTCCTAAAAATGAATAGAATATGAATAAATATATTATAAATAATATTAAAAAAACATGTTGAATTTTTTGAACCAATTCTCTTACAATGTTTCAATCAAATTTTAGAAACGGGAATTTATCCTGATTGCCTGAAAACGGCAAAAGTATTACCTATTTTTTTAAATCTGGTGATCCCACAAATGTCAATAATTATCGCCTCGTTTCAACTTTGAGTGTTTATAGTAAAGTGTTTGAAAAACTTTTAATCCAAAGAATCAACTCTTTTTTGAGTGCCAATAATGTTCTCTACAATCATCAGTATGGGTTCAAATCGGGTTCAAGTACTCTTACGGCTATTTGTGAACTTTTAGATTCAATAATTGATAACATTGACAAGAAAAATATAGTTGGTGGCCTTTTTTTAGATCTTAAAAAAGCTTTTGATACTTTAGACCATGAAATACTTCTAATAAAACTCGAATGTTATGGCCTCAGAGGTATCACAAACAACTTGATTCGCAGTTATCTATCAGAAAAAAAACAATTTGTCCGTATTGATGAAGTATCAAGTTCCTTAGGGAGTATTGAAGTCGGCGTTCCGCAAGGTAGCAACATTGTACCAATCCTATTTCTTTTGTACATCAATGATATCAGTAACCTGCCATTGCATGGAGTACCAACACTTTTTGCGGACGACACGGCACTTTTTTACCCAGGAAAATGTTCTAATGTAATTATTAAAAACATGGAAGATGCTCTCAACATTCTGCATAAATATTTTAACTCCAATCTTCTCACTTTGAAATTTGCAACTTTGCAAAAACATGCAAATACATGTTATTCCGGTCATCTAGAAAAGCAATCCAACCACACAACAGTCCAAAAATAGTTAATAATGTTTTGGAAAAAGTATATAATTTCAAGTATTTGGGAATAACACTAGTTGACACTCTGTCGTGGAAATCGCACATTAACAACTTACACAAAAAGATATCGTCGTTTAGTGGCGTCTTATGGAGAGTGAAACATTTTGTACCACGCCATGTAATGTGTGGTAGAGCTTCCTTATCTCTCCTATCTCGTCTACAAACTTTACAAAATCGTTGTCTGAAAACTATATTTAACCTTCCTTTTCGTCATCCATCCAATCTGTTGTACTCTAACCGCTCTCACAATATTTTACCGTTGGCTGAACTTTGTAATTTCCAAACTTGCACTTATGTATTTGTTAATTAGCATTCCTCTCATATATCTCCAAATCTCAGGTTTACTTCAGGAATTCGTATTTATAACACAAGGCAGTCTCATCACCTTCTGAGAAGTAATTCGTCAACAAGCCTAGGCCAACATAGGATTTCTTCTGTCGGACCTACGAAGTACAATAATCTACTCGAAGAGTTAAAGATAATTAATAACAGGAATATTTTCAAGACCAAACTGATGCATCACTTTAAGAACTTAGCAAACCAATAAACAACGAATCACCAAACTAGCTTTTTTTAATTTGTATAGAATGATTGATTTTAACTTGTTTGTCTGTAATTTAGTTTAATTTCACCTAATTTTAACTTTTAGTTTAATTTATTTTAATTTTTTTTAACTTGTTAATACTCTTCAATTTCTTCCATCGAGAAGTGGATCTCTTAAAAGGAAAACTTTTTTTCCACTGAAATTCACTGTATTTGCTTACTTTTTATTCCATTCTTCCGCGCCTTAAAGTTAGAATATATTGTGTTCTCAGCATGCGTAAATTTTGTATTTTTGCTTGCGATTTTTAAATTTAACCTTTTTGCTGCCAGACATGCTGAGAACTGAAGTGTCCATTACCAGGGGGCTCTTTCGAGCTTTTTGGTGTGGGGGATTGTGACGGGCCAAAAAAAAAATGAATTTTGTTCAAAAAATTTGATTCTCAAGAAAAATTTCTTCTTAACATACTGCGAAATCTTAAGTCAAAATGTTGTAGTCCAAAGCAAGGCTGCCAAAATCACAGAAAAATCTATAATTTCACAGAAAAGTGAGTTCATTTCTATATCACAGAATATGTCTCATAGAAAACAGCATTTTGGAAATATTAACAGATTTCAAAGATTTTTTTTAAATTTTATACGAATTTTTATTTTCGATGTCAATATTCAGATTCAGATTTTTAAGTATAGATTGTAACAGTTTGATAAGAAAGGTTATTTGGTTTTGCATGAGTTAAATGTAAAAAAGACCCAATTTTTCAACAATTTTTAATCAAACTGAATTAAATTGCGACACAAAAAATCATGGCAGAAATTTAGGGTAAATAAAAAGAAATATAATTTCTTTTTTCGTAGAAACGTAGTTTTTTTTGGAAACCTTGGTGCAGACTTATTTAAATCCAAATTTTGAAGAAAGTTTTTATATTGCTAAGCAGCCGTTTTTAATCTTCTAACAAGTTCATTTAATCAGATTCGTCCATTCATTCTTCGTTCAATTGAATAAAACATTTTCGCCCGGTAGTCCTGTTCTATTTTATCTGGAATTAGAGTTTTTTCTTAAGTTTAACATTCAAAGGCTTCTACTAGGAATTGGGAGAAACATCCGGAGCCACCATCATTTGGAAGCAACTTAAAGAATATTTTCTTCAATCGAAAATTTTGACATCGCTAGAACGTGCTCAAAAAACGCTTAACTGAACCAGATAGTTATGGTGATGCTAAGATAAGCTGGCGAGATTGCCCGGTTTTACCCGAACATGTCCGGACATCTGACACAAAATTAAGAAAAAGTTCGTTCCGGCCTGGTTCTTTTTTTTTCCAAAATTGTCAAAAAACTTAAATAGAGTTATCATAAACCGGTTATTTTTTGAGCAAGTTTAATCTAAATAATCATGAACAGTTTTACGGAAACCTAACATACGATTTGAAATCTGATGGATAATCTGATCTGTTGATCTGTTTCAAATAAAAAAGTATTTTTTTGATTTTAATCTAACAATCCGTAGTTTAGACCAATTTTGTCCAGATATTGCCCGAATTTTTGGTTGAAAATTTTGAAATCAGATGCCCGTATTTTGCAAGGTTTGTAGATATCATAGACCGGGTTATGTCTGGATATGTCCGGAAAATATTCTGGCAACCTGAAATGCTAAGAACTAAACGAGTTATTCAATGTTGTCTTATATAAGCTTTGAAAAAATGGTGCTTATTTTGAGAAAAAATACACAAAAAAAACATTAAATTTGATTTGCATGACTTTTTTTTGGGTTGAACCAATAAATTTAAATTGAGGATATATTTTCGGTTTTCCAGTGTAAGTCAGTGAGACTTCATAAAAGTGTAACTTATTTAATTTCTACAGCCTTTTCGGTGAATGCCATGTTTTTTAAGTCAGGACATTTCTAGTTTTGAAAACCATAGATGATTAAAAGAAGATTGGAAAATAGACAAGAGTTAAAAATGTTCGAAGAGAGATTTTAAAAGAGGTGTTTTCATCAAGCACGTACAAACTATTTTAAAGAGGTAGAATAGGAATAGGAGAGCAAACTGAGTCGATTTGAGGTCATTTTTGAATTTCTCAAACCCTGGGGTCTAAAAAGCTCTGTTTTGGTCCAAAACTCATCCATGATATTTTTGCAGAATTTTCAAGTAACGTTTACATGAGTAAATTTGAACTTTTAGGTTTGTATGGGAAAATTGAATATTTTGTACTGAAAAACCAACATCATTTTTGTTTCTTCTGTGGAACCGAGCCAGCTGATGTTTTTTGGACCAATTTATAAATTCTTGAAAGGAAATTTTCCGCTGAACAACTTTGTCGAAGACCGTAACTTCGTATCTTAGTAAACAAAAAAGTTATTAGCTATTTTACAAGGCTATGTCTTTTCGCATTGATAAACAGTAAATTCAATTGAAATCACTGATGGAGCCTCGCAAAGTATTGCATGAAAAGTAGTCATGCAAAACCTAGCGAGCCTCCAGCAGTGATGTCAATTGAATTTAGTGTTTATCAATGCGAAAAGACATACCCCTGTTAAACAGCTAATAACTTTTGTACGGACGTAGGATTCCGTTGATAGTGTCCCACGAATTGGGTCCCAAACGGCTATCGAATTTCGGGTGAGCAGCAAACAATTTCGGTCATCAATCGACCAGCGATGGCGGAGCAGAACAAAGACCGAGAACTGATGAACTTTCGGGATGCAGAAAACACGTCCGTTGCGCGCGATTAGGTTTGAAAAGTGATCTTTATTGAAGCATAAATACATACATGTCACTTACGAGCTATTGTTTGAATTCACGATTCACTTTTTCGTCAAGATTTTTCTCACTCTTAGAACTATATGGTGTGAGTGTGCAGTGTTGTCAATTCAATGTTTTGTGTTGTGTGTTGTGTGAAATTGTGTTCGGTGAAATTCATGTTTTATGTGTACTATTTACAAGATATTTCTTCCCTTATAACTATTTCACTTAACATTCGTATTTTATAGCATTTTTTCTTATTTTGTTTGTAATTCATTGATGTCTTCGTATTTTATCGTTATTAATTCTTCTGGACCGCTGTTCGTTGTGACTGCGCCGGAACAACTTTTTTGCCTAATAAAATACGAAGTTACGGTCTTGGACAAAGTTGTTCAGTGGAAAATTTCCTTTCAATAATTTATAAATTGGCACAAAAAACATCAGCTGGCTCGGTTCCACAGAAGAAACAAAAATGATGTTGATTTTTCAGTACAAAATATTCAATTTTCCCATACAAACCTAAAAGTTCAAATTTACTCATGTAAATGTTACTTAAAAATTCTGCAAAAAATCATGGATGAGTTTTGGACCAAAACAGAGCTTTGTAGACCCCAGGGTTTGAAAAATTCAAAAATGACCCCAAATCGACTCAGTCTAATAGGAGAGTGTTGAGTCTACCACAAAAATTATGTCAGAAAAAGTGGGACATTTTGAGAAAAAAGCGTAACGGCGCACAGTAGCTCAAAATTTAAATAAAGTTGGAAAAAATTATTAAAAACTTTTTTGTTTAAGATTATAAGCGGAAAGTTGAAAAAAAAATTGAATTGAATTTTTTTTTTCAAAGTTTGTTATTTTTTCTATAATTGCCAAAACGAGGTTTGAGCATGTAAATTGAATATTTTTAAATTATTTTTTTAATATTTTGTTAAAATTAAGTGTTGGCTCCAAAGTTTCTCTTTTTTAGATTATCAACACTAAAACTGATGTTTTATGGTGAAGTTGTATATATATCTAAACAAGCAATGCTTGGTTTACTCTGTTTAAATACTTTTTTTTATTTGAGTAACAATAAAAAATCCTATTTTTTATTCTTGTGTTTCAGTTGTCGTTCTTGTTCGTTTCATGTAAGGTGTATAAAAAGATTTATAAAATATCTTATTACTTCATAACGTTCCTTTAATATTGCAGATTTGATTTCAACATAAAAAATTTGGTTGTCGCTGACTTGAAAAATGAACTTTTTTCCAGCTTTTTGACGATTTGAACCACTGTGCGGCGGAACATTTTCAAAAAAAGCGGGACTTGTCCCGCTTTTTTGGCAAATGTCCCGCCGTCCCGCTTTTTACTCAAAATGTCAAGCTTTTTTTCAACAAAGCTTTCAATTAAAAATCAAATTTTCCAACGTTTGGTTTATTTTGCTTTATCAAAACTGCACAACACACACTCTGCTCCACTGCTTGCTTTTTCTTTGAACCCTTATTTCTTGGGAATTATGTTTTAAATTTTTTCTATGCAATGCCTATTATTGTCAGATTCTAATCAATCAAACATGACATTGCATTTCAAGTTGTAAGCAAAACTGGTTTTTAATTGAATGAATGTCATTTGTTATGCATTTTTCCGTTGTCAAGCTCCACTTACGTGACGTGACAGTACGTGACAGTGTCACGTTGTGACACGCCAGGTTACTCATACTATTTTTCTATTTTTGAAACTGGTGGAAATCAGATGCAAATCAATGTTAAAAAGCATTTTCTTTTTTCAAAATAGCGTTAATGTAATTCAGTATTGAAAAACAAACATTTGTACATTTAAAACAGTATCGAAAAGTGCTACATTTCAGCACTGAATTCAGTGTCGAAAGGAACATTACACGACCTACTTGATCATAAATTTCAAGTTGTTGGCAATGCCAACTTGGCATCGTCCACATGTTGTTATTTTTTGGATTTTCAAAGGAATTTTTCGAATTTGCATAAAATTGTGTATACAACTCGTTTCAAAACTCGGTTTTTTTAGCACTCGCCGTAATTAGCCGACTCGACAACTCTCGTTGGATAAATTTACGACTAGCGCTGAAAAAATTTTTAATCTACTTTTTGCAACTTGTCGCGTAAATAACTATTTGCTGCATGGCGAAACTTATAGTTTTTCAGTATTAAGATAAATAATACCATAAAGATCTCATATTGGGTAATGCTAGTGGTAGATTGCTAAATAATGATGATTCTAGAGAATGTTTCATTTGATTTTTATAATTTTGAAATCTTCCCCATCTTGAAACGAAGTTTATGTGACTTTTACAGTGATTAAAAAATTATGCTAATAAATATAATGAAACTCTTTTCACAATCCAGAAATTTCAAGCTAAAGAACATTCCATAAAAAATCAGTGAATGTAGGCAGTACATATGAATTAAATTTGTACAAAAACACATTTATTCGTTTAAAATGTAAGCTGAAGTGTCTGATGAAAGCCGTATCCAAGCATTAGTTTTGTTATGACATTCAATCGCAAGTATGGTAAGAATCAAGAAAATATCTTAAAAATTTTTAAAACAAAAAAAACCGCTTGTTATACTAATATTTTTTTCATTATTGATTTAGTTTTTATTTCCATCAACGTTGTTTTAACGTCTTTGTGTCATTCGCACTTTTTTTACAAACGGAAGAGCACTGAAAAGCTTCAACTTTGTTCAATGTTTACGCCTGGATTTGAAAGCATATAGACGTTGACTCGGAAAGCAGATGTTATATCAACTGAACCATGCCTCAATTATCGATTTATAGAACTTTATAGTCAGATTAAAAAAATCACCGTACTTTTAGAGAAGAAAAAAAAAACGATTTACATATGTATACATAGATTTCATGTCTTTTAAAACAAATTTTTAAAATGTCCCGCTTTTTTCGGCTGTGTTCCGCTTTTTTTCTCAAAATGTCCCGCATTTTTTGAAAACTATCTGGCAAGCCTACATTAGACCCCCGGTGGTATTAATAGGTAAACCTCATACGTATTTCGAAATGTACAAACTTTAAAAAAAAAATCATGAAAAAATACGTGCATTTTGAAAATAAAAATAGTCATGAAGAAAAATTGCGAAAAAAACAATGACAATAAAAGTTATAGTCATTTGAAGATAAAAAAATTCATTTGACCCCCGCCGGTACAAATAGCGTTTAACAGCCTAAATTTCCATATTTAACAATTTACGAATAATAATTAAACAAGTTTTCTTTAAAGTTTTTCTTTATTTCAGGTTTTTCATTAAAAAAAACAAGTAAAATATCATGAATGAAAACAAGTCAGCAGTAAAATAGGCCGAATGATCGGATTGGTCCCATCCCCGGTTTATCAATTTTCTAACCTCAGTCACTTGCGAATAGAATAAAAAACCAAGGCAAAAAAAAAAATCAACCGGCAAAGGGGATTTTCGGTTTTGGCTGGAGATCGTTAGTTTGGCAGCATCACACGCTGTTCTATGCTGGCTTTGCGAGGGTGGGTTTCGGAGGGGGTGAGTTTTGACATGAAAGGAAATTTTCCCCGGGCATCTCCAGTGCCGGAGCTTTGTTTTGTTAATTAGTTTAATCTCTTTCTCTTTAGTTGGATCCCGTTAGAGTCATGCTAGCCTTGCCTAGTCAGTCAGTCGGTCTCAGTCTGCAGCTGAATTTGTCCTCTCTGATCTCTGACTGGGTAGGCAGGCACTTGCAACACCCCCGCACTCCACTCGATATTTGCCGATTCGGTGACGAATCCGGAGTTTTTAGGAGGGTTCCCGGACAGAAATCCCCTCTCGAATCCATTCGGAACCGATTCCCCGGAACAACGATGTGTCTGTTTGAACTTTTCAATTAGCTGCCTTGTTATGGGTATTTGGGGTGAACGTTTTGCAATAAACTTTTTCGTCGTTCACGTCCGGACTTGGGGAACTTACTCACTGGCTTGCTCGCTCGCTCGGGATTAGATGCTGGTCAATTACTGCCAGCTTTTGCGACTTGAAACAGGCAATTATACCCGCTCTAAACAAGGAAATAAGTATATTTGTTAAAGGAAATGAAAGGAAGGGAAGAGTGATGTGGGTACAGTGGACATCTAGTGTTGGACACTAGAGTAAAATGCAGTTAAGTGTAAAAAATTCACTTAAACCTTTTTAGAGGTACATCTTTTTCATTTGCTTTCGAATAGAACAGTTTTTGATAAACGATTTTTATTAACAAAACGAAAAAAATTTTCCTTTGTATCTTTATCGCAGACGTAGAGTATTTAAAAAAATGCTCTTAAAATCTGAAGAAAATTCATCACATAAAGCTTAAAATATTAAGAATTGTTTATTATTAACTGAAAATTGATCCTTTATGCACTTGTACACATTTGGTTTTGAGGGTTTTATTTGTAAAATTGTAAGAAAATTTTACCGACAGTATCCTGAATATCGGATTTGCAAAAACAAAGAAAACAAAGATTATAAAATTTTCCTATTATCATTAGAACGCTTTATGAAGTAATGGTCTTTAGTAAATCAACTACAAGTCGAATTGAGACACTGGCGAAACTTGATCGGGAAACGAAAAAAATTCCAAACTATCGAAAACAAATACGATTAATTAGACAACATTAGTGTCAAAAGCTATTTCTTGTGTGGGCGCGCGCGTATCGCATGAGACACTCGAGAGCCAAGCGAGTTGCTCATAAAAAAAATCCAAACCTCGTCTTTGTCAATGTCGACGAAATGGATACTTCATCGCTGCTCCAAAGATCGATTTCAATTTCTCAATCCCGTTTCGTTGGAGGCTGACTAAGGGGAGGAAAGCAAGAAATAACTCCTCCAAAACCTCTAAAGAGTGGGAATCTATTTCAACAAAACGCGATATCCCAAATAGAGAAAACAATTCCGAAGTGGGGAAACAACGCGTGTGCGCACGGGATTTGAAATAGAGTCATTCGATTTGCGTGCGCGCTTCGAGGGCCACTCAGCAGCAAAGTGCGCGGGGGATCTGCGTTGATTGATTTATTGGTGGTCGGCAGGAAAGAACCATTCTCACCAAACTGGAGCCAAGCCCGGCGTGGTCGGGATATTATTTTCAATGACGTTTCCTAGAATGCTAGGTTCATTGGAGTGAGTTTATATTTTAAATATTAAAAAAAAACGTTTAGAACTTTTTTAGCATCGCCATGTTAAGAACTCTATTATACACCACATAAAAACTTGGAAAAAGACTTTTTGAGCTTGAGCTTGAGCTTGCTATCAACTACGGTCCACCTGCGGCCCCTCCTGGCCAATGGCATAATGGTTGCACTCCGTGATTGGCCCGAGATAATCAATATTGCACAATGAACCAAATGAAAGATTACTGGGAACAAGCAATACAATCTCACTGTACAGTTTTGAGGATCTCATACTTTCAAATGAACCAATAACGACGCCGGCCAAGTCCGTGTAGTCGATAGAGGAAAGGATGTGCAGCACCTGTGATGATTTGTTTTGCGGAGACCGGCTGTACGCCATCCCTCCACAAATCTCACGCTGATTGTTTTGGGGTCAGGGTCAGGCTTCCGAAAAGTACTGCATTGCGATGACAGCTTTTTCTTCGCCGATCAAACTGTCTCGGTTTTCCTTGCCACTCGGTTCGCTGCTGTACCGTCGGTGACGAATCAAAACGCTTCGGCTACGTCGCACACGTTCGGGAACGAAGACTGTATCTGAACAATCGGCTCAAAGCTTGCGCTGCCGAAAATGTTGTGCTTTAAGCTGTAGCGAACCGAACCGACAGTTCGATTTTCATTCTTTCATGCCTCCTGTTTCGCAAATAATTTCATCCTAACTGTCGGCTGTAGGGCGTGACAGTTTTGCGCTGGACTGTCACGGGCGACTGTCATGCCCATACCGTATCCATGCCCAGTCGTATGCTGCTGATGCTGCTGCTCGGTTCGAATAGATCGAACGAGCAATCTATTCCAACCGAGCAGCAGCATACGACCGAGGCGTAACGCGATGTGTGGTGTCGGTGGAGGTTGTGCGAAAATTGTTATAATAATTACCTTCGATAAAAAAAACCTTAAAAAGACATGACTTCAATCGAACAATTTAATACTTTTTTATTATTTTATTATTATTTTTTATTTAGAATCATAGCCTTAGAAATTATTCACTCATGGGAGAAGTAGGTTGGGATGGAACACATTTTTTGTGTCGATTCGAAGGGAAACTTGGCCGTTATAATTTTTCTCTAGAATTTGTTTGAGTATTGGAAAAAATGAAAAAAATTGAGAAAACGAATTGAAAAAAACTAATATAAAAGGCAAGTGATGGGAACCATGAAACATAAAATAAATACTCGTAGAAATAATCATTTTGGGGTGAAATTCTCGAAGTGAGATCTTGTATTGAATCTCAATCTGGAATTTGAACCTGAAACATAAATCTAAGCCTGATATCTTCAACTAGAAATCTGAATGTAGAATTTTAATCTGAATCTGAATATAAAACCCTTCTCTGAAATCTGAATCTGAAACCTGATCTCAAAATTTGAACCTGGAATCTCAATATGTATTAAATTTGAATAAGAACCTGAAATCTCAATCTTAAATAGGAATCTGAAATATGAATCTCAAATTTTAAACTGAAATCTGAATCTGAAATCAGAATTTGAAATTCGAATCAGAATCGTAAATTCGAATCTGAAATTGGAACATGAAATCTGAATCTGAAATTCGAATCTTACATCTAGTACGAAATCTGAATCTGAATCTGAAATCTGATTCTGAAATCTGATTCTAAAATCTGAATCTGAATCTGAAATGTGAATCTGCATGAAATCCGATTCTGAAACCTTAATCTGAAATCTGAATCTGAAATCTGAATCTGAAATCTGAATCTGAAATCTGAATCTGAAATCTGAATCTGAAATCTGAATCTGAAATCTGAATCTGAAATCTGAATCTGAAATCTGAATCTGAAATCTGAATCTGAAATCTGAATCTGAAATCTGAATCTGAAATCTGAATCTGAAATCTGAATCTGAAATCTGAATCTGAAATCTGAATCTGAAATCTGAATCTGAAATCTGAATCTGAAATCTGAATCTGAAATCTGAATCTGAAATCTGAATCTGAAATCTGAATCTGAAATCTGAATCTGAAATCTGAATCTGAAATCTGAATCTGAAATCTGAATCTGAAATCTGAATCTGAAATCTGAATCTGAAATCTGAATCTGAAATTTGAATCTGAAATTTGAATCTGAAATCTGAATCTGAAATCCGAATCTGAAATCTGAATCTGAAATCTGAATCTGAAATCTGAATCTAAAGTCTGAATCTGAAATCTGAATCTGAAATCTGAATCTGAAATCAGAATCTGGAATCTTAATCTGGAATCTGAATCGGAAATCTGAATCTGAAATCTGAATCTAAAATTTGAATCTGAAATCTGAATCTAAAATTTCAATCTAAAATCTAAATTTGAAATCTGAATTTGTATCTGATTCTGAAATCTGAATCTGAAATCTGAGTCTTAAATCTGAATCTGAAATTTGAATCTCATATTTGATCCCTAAATTTGAATCTGAAATCTGAGTCTGAAATCTGATTCTCAAATCTAAATATGAAATCTGAATCTGGAATCTGATTCTAAACCTGATTCTGAATCGGAAATCTTGTTCTGAAATCTGAACCTGAAATCTGATTCTGAAATCTGAATCTGAAATCTGAATCTGAAATCTGAATCTGAATCTGAATCCGAAATCTGAATCTGAAATCTGAATCTGAAATCTGAATCTGAAATCTGAATCTGAAATCTGAATCTGAAATCTGAATCTGAAATCTGAATCTGAAATCTGAATCTGAAATCTGAATCTGAAATCTGAATCTGAAATCTGAATCTGAAATCTGAATCTGAAATCTAAATCTGAAATCTAAATCTGAAATCAGAATCTGAAATCTGAATCTGGAATCTGAATCTGAAATCTGAATCGGAAATCTGAATCTGAAATCTGAATCTAAAATTTGAATCTGAAATCTGAATCTAAAATTTCAATCTAAAATCTAAATTTGAAATCTGAATTTGTATCTGATTCTGGAATCTGAAATCTGAGTCTTAAATCTTAATCTGAAATCTGAATCTCATATTTGATCCCTAAATTTAAATCTGAAATCTGAGTCTGCAATCTGAATTTGAAAGTTGAATCCGAAATTTAACTCCTAAACCTGAATCTGAAATCCGAATTGGAATCTAAAACCTCGATCTGAAGTATGAATCTGAAATCCGAATTTGTATCTGAAATCTAAAATCTCATATTGCAATTTGAAATCTGAAATCTTGAACTTTATTATTCGTAAACGACATCCAATTTCAGGCTGGAAAACAACACGCATCATTGCGTTTCGACCAACTAATAACGTAAGGATAGCCAGCCGCAGTAGCTAGCTTGAGCTTCAAGCAGAAGTTCGTTAATTCTAAATTAAATCGACCCGAGCGTGAGCCGATGATGATCCAATGCGAATCTCGGCTACAGTCGGACGTAATTAGCAGTACTGTCATGCGAAGTTTAACGCATTGAAAACTGTCACGAAGATTTTCCCAAAACTGTCACGGAGCTTTAAAGGCTATCATATCCACGAGCAAACTTTCGCATGAGGTAAACCAATGCGTCGTTGTACATCACACGACCGCGCCTTTAAAAACTGTCGGGAAAGAAATATTCGGAAAGCTTTCACCGAGGTGGATGTGCGACGTTCGCAAGAATACTGTCGTTCGGCAGTACTTTTCGGAAGCCTGGTCAGGGTGATGTGACATGGAAATCATTTTGGTAAATGATGTGGCCACTTGAAACCTATTCTCCTACACTCCTGAAATGCTTAAGTTTCCTATTGAAACTATTGATTAATCCTAGAGGCCTGATAAGGTTAAAAGGTATCCAATTTTAAAATAAGTTGCATGGTTCAACAAAATTTTTTGTATCGAATTCATTTGTTATATTAAATGTTCTTTGAAAGATCTTTTCTAAGGTTCCAACACTGTATCTTTACCGTTTCTAATTTCCTGAAATTCCTGTTTTCTTCCTATTTATACTACATTTTACCATATGATCCAATAAATACTGACAAAAAAAATAAAAGAGCAAGTGATTTTCATATCCGTTAACTCAAATCCCTATTCTCACTGAAGGCCTCGTAAGGATTTTTCATCAAATTTATCAAATAAATTTGATTTTGAATGATTTTTAAAGGGAAGTTTCTGGTTTTTTAATAGCTGATCGAAACGTTAAAATACAATTCTAATACTGCATTTCACAAATATGATAAATCACGATAAAATTAAGTGTTTTAATGGTACAAACGCCATTCATTATACACAACCTTGAGTCCCTTAACTCAGTACAAACACACTTCAAGAAAATACGAACTTAACTTTCAATCACCTTTGTAAGCAGTTTTTACAATTTTAATATGTCGATTTTCGTCAAAACATCCTTTCTAGCGCTTCCTTTCAAGATGTTTAATATAATTGATTATTTCAAACCTTCGTCGATGATTATTTAGAAATTGAACAAGAAATAATAAATTTCTAATAATGTTCAATTTTTGGAAAACTTTAAATGATTCAACGGGATGAATAAATTAAATTTCATTCAAAAAACTACGTGGCAACTAATTCTTAGTTAAAAAGGAACTCTTTACTTTATCGAACACTTTTGGATAAAATGGGTGATTGATAAAAATAAAAGCTGATATATTCTGCTATTTGTCGCGCAATAACTAATTCATATAACCTCTGAATCAAACTAGATTGTTGTCGTACAAAAGAAGACTTATCAAAATCGGTGACAAACTAAAAAAAAATATCACGTTTCACTGTAATTAACGTTTTTCGAAAAACAAATTATATCAATAGCATTGATACTTCAAAATCTTAATACTAAAATACTTAGCTTTCATGTTGATGTTGAAAAGGTGATGGATCTGGTTCGTCAGATTAGCACAATTTAAATTTTGCCCTCGAGCAATGTATAGTATAGATGACACTGACTGAAAGTAAGGCATGAACCGACTGTTTTTATAATGCAAATGCAAAGTTTCAACTGATCCTGCAAATGATGTTTCGTGTCTTAAAAAAAATCACTGATTACACTTAATTTTCATTTGGAAATTTACAATATTTAACAAATGTGCCCAATTAATTATCCACCATATCAAAGCGAGCCACTCTATTCAAACGGAAACAAACCACAAAAAAACACATCAAAGCAATCAGATATTTATCCCCGATTTCGGCGAGTTTGACATGCCCTTTAAATTCCACACATTCGATAGAATCAGCACTTAATTTCGTCTTATTTACTTCATTAACTCTTTAAACACTTAAACCTTCCTTATAGCACTAATAAACACTCTTTTCTGCCCAGCAAAACAAGCAAATTAAACACGATTATTGCGTTTTTCGCACTGCGTGATAGCTAAAAAATGCCAAGCATCATAATTTTCATTCATGCTTTTCTTTCAAGCGCCACCAATTTTTTATAAAACTTTGGCTCATTTCGCGTTACATAACATCAACTTGGTACAACACTACATTTACACAAAGAACCGAAAAAAATACTTATTTTGGAAAATAAACACTGGAAAAGCGACGAGTCAAGAACGTGAGAGAAAATCGACCGCACCCGACCGCAGCTTACTGCGAACTCTAAAAACTTGGAAAAAGACTTTTTAGAGAATAAGTTCTTGGCTATTAGTAACTTGTTCAAGCTCAAGAGAAAATATCGTAAACAGTTTTACCGGGCGAATTTTTTTAGTGCAAGTCAACTGCATTGCTCTTAAAACGTCTTGAATGACAAAAAATGTTAGAACGACTTTTATCGAAACAAAAACTTCAAAGGTTTTTTTTTTGTTTTCAATTTTTCAATTTTCCTCCGACATTTCACCAAGCCAAAGTAATAAAACCCACGTTCGATTTTGGCAACCAGCTCAAACATTTTGTACTTTCAAAATCGAATGTTGCTAAAATAAAACGGTTTTTTTCTCAGTTTTTTTCACTTGATAATACCATGAACTATTTTTATTATCATTACAATATTTTTGGTCAATTTTTGACCATTTTCAGATATTTTTTATTTTTTTCTCATCATGTTTTTGATGCACTTAGCACATTAAATGTTTTGTTTACAATGTAATTTTTTTTATCATATTCGTTATTTTTTATTCTTCGTAATTTTTTAGTTATTTTTATTATTTCCTTCGTATTTATTGTTTTTTTTCCAATTTTATGAAGCTTTCATCATTTTAAATATTTTTGAGTACATACTTAAAAGTTTTTTTAAAATAATTTATCTATTCTCTCAACATTTTTTTTTTCTATCAACATTAAAGAACGTGAAAATGTATAAATGGTGTTTGACTAAATTATATTGCTCCTGTTTTGGCAAAAAACTAACAGATAATTTCGTTTCAAAAAACCGTTCAATTTTGGCGAATTTTTCAGAATA
Source organism: Uranotaenia lowii (assembly GCF_029784155.1). Taxonomy (NCBI): domain Eukaryota; kingdom Metazoa; phylum Arthropoda; class Insecta; order Diptera; family Culicidae; genus Uranotaenia; species Uranotaenia lowii. The sequence goes on along the minus strand of NC_073692.1, from coordinate 326,944,585 downwards.
GGATGTTGCCCAAATCGAATGTTATCAAAATCGAATATTTCCAAAAACGAACGGTGTCTGTATGTAACGGATTGATTCGTTGAATCAGCATGCCAAATTTTATTAATTCCGCGAAAAATAACATTGAACTGATGAATTAAAATTGTTTATATTAAATAAAGATACTCTGCTATTTAACCCTTAAATTTCCAGTGTTACTTACTAGAAAAACCCGATTTAATACACTTAACAGTGGATTGGAGCCTTTCTAACAGAGTGTAAGTTATATTTGGAAATATATAAAATAATATAGAATACACATGATAGATTCCTTCCCTCTGCATCATATAAGTATGATTTCAGATATTCAAACAAGAAAAAATCCTATCTCAATATAAAAAAATGATGCATAGTACGTTTTTTGGGGAAAAGCGAACTGGTATGTAAGGAGTTCATTTTATGTATGGAAAGAATGGTATTTAAACAGTTGAATTTCCAAGTCTTATAACACGCTGAAATGGTGCCGTGGTAACAACCAGAACTTTCACGATGCTGGTCACGGTTCGAATCTTGCTGTTTTTTTATGCTTTTTTTTACTGAATAAGTAAAACCAACTACAATATTGATGGATAGCCGTGACACGTGGCCTAGCATGATACCTTTTTTAGAGCTCAACCATGCATAAAAGAAAAAATTCTCACAAAAGCAGGGGAAAGTAATATGACTATTAAATGATTAATCTCATTCTGAAAACTAAATCTGAAATCTTATTCTGATTCTCAAGTTTGAATTTTGAGTTACAGCACTTAGTCTAATATTTGAATATAATTTCCAATTTCAAATTCCAGGTTGATCTTTAATCCGAATTCTTAATCAGAATTCTAAATCTGAATTCTCAATCAGAATTCTGAATCTGAACTCAGAATTTGAATTATGAATCTGAATTCTGAATTCAAATTCAGAATTAAGATTTTAGAATTAAGAATTTAGAATTCAGAATTCAGAATTCAGAATTCAGAATTCTGGATTCTGAATTCTCAATTCAAAATTTTGAATTTTGAATTCTTAATTTTAATTCTGAATCTAAATTCTGAATCTGTATTCTGTATCTGAATTCTGTATCTGAATCTGGAATCTGGATTCTAAATCTGAATCTGAATTCTAATTCTGGATTCTGAATCTGAATTCTGAATCTGATAAAGATGGATAGAAAAATGAAGAGAAAAGAGCAAAAGAACATTTTTGCAAGGAAAACTTATAAACGCACACCATACTTTACCCCGCAACATCAATCATTATAAATTTTCATTTCCGATATTCTTTCTCCAAGAATCTAAATTTTCACCGATATGTTGAAAATAAATTCACAAAAATATGAGTTCTGAATCTGAATTCTAAATCTTAATTCTGATTGTGAATTCTGAATTTGAATTCTGAATCTGAATTCTGAATCTGAATCTGAATTCTGAATCTGAATTCAGAATCTGAATTCTGAATCTGAATTCTGAATCTGAATTCTGAATCTGAATTCTGAATCTGAATTCTGAATCTGAATTCTGAATCTGAATTCTGAATCTGAATTCTGAATCTGAATTCTGAATCTGAATTCTGAATCTGAATTCTGAATCTGAATTCTGAATCTGAATTCTGAATCTGAATTCTGAATCTGAATTCTGAATCTGAATTCTGAATCTGAATTCTGAATCTGAATTCTGAATCTGAATTCTGAATCTGAATTCTGAATCTGAATTCTGAATCTGAATTCTGAATCTGAATTCTGAATCTGAATTCTGAATCTGAATTCTGAATCTGAATTCTGAATCTGAATTCTGAATCTGAATTCTGAATCTGAATTCTGAATCTGAATTCTGAATCTGAATTCTGAATCTGAATTCTGAATCTGAATTCTGAATCTGAATTCTGAATCTGAATTCTGAATCTGAATTCTGAATCTGAATTCTGAATCTGAATTCTGAATCTGAATTCTGAATCTGAATTCTGAATCTGAATTCTGAATCTGAATTCAGAATCTGAATTCTGAATCTGAATTCTGAATCTGAATTCTGAATCTGAATTCTGAATCTGAATTCTGAATCTGAATTCTGAATCTGAATTCTGAATCTGAATTCTGAATCTGAATTCTGAATCTGAATTCTGAATCTGAATTCTGAATCTGAATTCTGAATCTGAATTCTGAATCTGAATTCTGAATCTGAATTCTGAATCTGAATTCTGAATCTGAATTCTGAATCTGAATTCTGAATCTGAATTCTGAATCTGAATTCTGAATCTGAATTCTGAATCTGAATTCTGAATCTGAATTCTGAATCTGAATTCTGAATCTGAATTCTGAATCTGAATTCTGAATCTGAATTCTGAATCTGAATTCTGAATCTGAATTCTGAATCTGAATTCTGAATCTGAATTCTGAATCTGAATTCTGAATCTGAATTCTGAATCTGAATTCTGAATCTGAATTCTGAATCTGATAAAGATGGATAGAAAAATGAAGAGAAAAGAGCAAAAGAACATTTTTGCAAGGAAAACTTATAAACGCACACCATACTTTACCCCGCAACATCAATCATTATAAATTTTCATTTCCGATATTCTTTCTCCAAGAATCTAAATTTTCACCGATATGTTGAAAATAAATTCACAAAAATATGAGTTCTGAATCTGAATTCTAAATCTTAATTCTGATTGTGAATTCTGAATTTGAATTCTGAATCTGAATTCTGAATCTGAATCTGAATTCTGAATCTGAATTCAGAATCTGAATTCTGAATCTGAATTCTGAATCTGAATTCTGAATCTGAATTCTGAATCTGAATTCTGAATCTGAATTCTGAATCTGAATTCTGAATCTGAATTCTGAATCTGAATTCTGAATCTGAATTCTGAATCTGAATTCTGAATCTGAATTCTGAATCTGAATTCTGAATCTGAATTCTGAATCTGAATTCTGAATCTGAATTCTGAATCTGAATTCTGAATCTGAATTCTGAATCTGAATTCTGAATCTGAATTCTGAATCTGAATTCTGAATCTGAATTCTGAATCTGAATTCTGAATCTGAATTCTGAATCTGAATTCTGAATCTGAATTCTGAATCTGAATTCTGAATCTGAATTCTGAATCTGAATTCTGAATCTGAATTCTGAATCTGAATTCTGAATCTGAATTCTGAATCTGAATTCTGAATCTGAATTCTGAATCTGAATTCTGAATCTGAATTCTGAATCTGAATTCTGAATCTGAATTCTGAATCTGAATCCTGAATCTGAATTCTGAATCTGAATTCTGAATCTGAATTCTGAATCTGAATTCTGAATCTGAATTCTGAATCTGAATTCTGAATCTGAATTCTGAATCTGAATTCTGAATCTGAATTCTGAATCTGAATTCTGAATCTGAATTCTGAATCTGAATTCTGAATCTGAATTCTGAATCTGAATTCTGAATCTGAATTCTGAATCTGAATTCTGAATCTGAATTCAGAATCTGAATTCTGAATCTGAATTCTGAATCTGAATTCTGAATCTGAATTCTGAATCTGAATTCTGAATCTGAATTCTGAATCTGAATTCTGAATCTGAATTCTGAATCTGAATTCTGAATCTGAATTCTGAATCTGAATTCTGAATCTGAATTCTGAATCTGAATTCTGAATCTGAATTCTGAATCTGAATTCTGAATCTGAATTCTGAATCTGAATTCTGAATCTGAATTCTGAATCTGAATTCTGAATCTGAATTCTGAATCTGAATTCTGAATCTGAATTCTGAATCTGAATTCTGAATCTGAATTCTGAATCTGAATTCTGAATCTGAATTCTGAATCTGAATTCTGAATCTGAATTCTGAATCTGAATTCTGAATCTGAATTCTGAATCTGAATTCTGAATCTGAATTCTGAATCTGAATTCTGAATCTGAATTCTGAATCTGAATTCTGAATCTGAATTCTGAATCTGAATTCTGAATCTGAATTCTGAATCTGAATTCTGAATCTGAATTCTGAATCTGAATTCTGAATCTGAATTCTGAATCTGAATTCTGAATCTGAATTCTGAATCTGAATTCTGAATCTGAATTCTGAATCTGAATTCTGAATCTGAATTCTGAATCTGAATTCTGAATCTGAATTCTGAATCTGAATTCTGAATCTGAATTCTGAATCTGAATTCTGAATCTGAATTCTGAATCTGAATTCTGAATCTGAATTCTGAATCTGAATTCTGAATCTGAATTCTGAATCTGAATTCTGAATCTGAATTCTGAATCTGAATTCTGAATCTGAATTCTGAATCTGAGTTCTGAATCTGAATTCTGAATCTGAATTCTGAATCTGAATTCTGAATCTGAATTCTGAATCTGAATTCTGAATCTGAATTCTGAATCTGAATTCTGAATCTGAATTCTGAATCTGAATTCTGAATCTGAATTCTGAATCTGAATTCTGAATCTGAATTCTGAATCTGAATTCTGAATCTGAATTCTGAATCTGAATTCTGAATCTGAATTCTGAATCTGAATTCTGAATCTGAATTCTGAATCTGAATTCTGAATCTGAATTCTGAATCTGAATTCTGAATCTGAATTCTGAATCTGAATTCTGAATCTGAATTCTGAATCTGAATCTGAATCTGAATTCTGAATCTGAATTCTGAATCTGAATTCTGAATCTGAATTCTGAATCTGAATTCTGAATCTGAATTCTGAATCTGAATTCTGAATCTGAATTCTGAATCTGAATTCTGAATCTGAATTCTGAATCTGAATTCTGAATCTGAATTCTGAATCTGAATTCTGAATCTGAATTCTGAATCTGAATTCTGAATCTGAATTCTGAATCTGAATTCTGAATCTGAATTCTGAATCTGAATTCTGAATCTGAATTCTGAATCTGAATTCTGAATCTGAATTCTGAATCTGAATTCTGAATCTGAATTCTGAATCTGAATTCTGAATCTGAATTCTGAATCTGAATTCTGAATCTGAATTCTGAATCTGAATTCTGAATCTGAATTCTGAATCTGAATTCTGAATCTGAATTCTGAATCTGAATTCTGAATCTGAATTCTGAATCTGAATTCTGAATCTGAATTCTGAATCTGAATTCTGAATCTGAATTCTGAATCTGAATTCTGAATCTGAATTCTGAATCTGAATTCTGAATCTGAATTCTGAATCTGAATTCTGAATCTGAATTCTGAATCTGAATTCTGAATCTTAATTCTGAATCTGAATTCTGAATCTGAATTCTGAATCTGAATTCTGAATCTGAATTCTGAATCTGAATTCTGAATCTGAATTCTGAATCTGAATTCTGAATCTGAATTCTGAATCTGAATTCTGAATCTGAATTCTGAATCTGAATTCTGAATCTGAATTCTGAATCTGAATTCTGAATCTGAATTCTGAATCTGAATTCTGAATCTGAATTCTGAATCTGAATTCTGAATCTGAATTCTGAATCTGAATTCTGAATCTGAATTCTGAATCTGAATTCTGAATCTGAATTCTGAATCTGAATTCTGAATCTGAATTCTGAATCTGAGTTCTGAATCTGAATTCTGAATCTGAATTCTGAATCTGAATTCTGAATCTGAATTCTGAATCTGAATTCTGAATCTGAATTCTGAATCTGAATTCTGAATCTGAATTCTGAATCTGAATTCTGAATCTGAATTCTGAATCTGAATTCTGAATCTGAATTCTGAATCTGAATTCTGAATCTGAATTCTGAATCTGAATTCTGAATCTGAATTCTGAATCTGAATTCTGAATCTGAATTCTGAATCTGAATTCTGAATCTGAATTCTGAATCTGAATTCTGAATCTGAATTCTGAATCTGAATTCTGAATCTGAATTCTGAATCTGAATTCTGAATCTGAATTCTGAATCTGAATTCTGAATCTGAATTCTGAATCTGAATTCTGAATCTGAATTCTGAATCTGAATTCTGAATCTGAATTCTGAATCTGAATTCTGAATCTGAATTCTGAATCTGAATTCTGAATCTGAATTCTGAATCTGAATTCTGAATCTGAATTCTGAATCTGAATTCTGAATCTGAATTCTGAATCTGAATTCTGAATCTGAATTCTGAATCTGAATTCTGAATCTGAATTCTGAATCTGAATTCTGAATCTGAATTCTGAATCTGAATTCTGAATCTGAATTCTGAATCTGAATTCTGAATCTTAATTCTGAATCTGAATTCTGAATCTGAATTCTGAATCTGAATTCTGAATCTGAATTCTGAATCTGAATTCTGAATCTGAATTCTGAATCTGAATTCTGAATCTGAATTCTGAATCTGAATTCTGAATCTGAATTCTGAATCTGAATTCTGAATCTGAATTCTGAATCTGAATTCTGAATCTGAATTCTGAATCTGAATTCTGAATCTGAATTCTGAATCTGAATTCTGAATCTGAATTCTGAATCTGAATTCTGAATCTGAATTCTGAATCTGAATTCTGAATCTGAATTCTGAATCTGAATTCTGAATCTGAATTCTGAATCTGAATTCTGAATCTGAATTCTGAATCTGAATTCTGAATCTGAATTCTGAATCTGAATTCTGAATCTGAATTCTGAATCTGAATTCTGAATCTGAATTCTGAATCTGAATTCTGAATCTGAATTCAGAATCTGAATTCTGAATCTGAATTCTGAATCTGAATTCTGAATCTGAATTCTGAATCTGAATTCTGAATCTGAATTCTGAATCTGAATTCTGAATCTGAATTCTGAATCTGAATTCTGAATCTGAATTCTGAATCTGAATTCTGAATCTGAATTCTGAATCTGAATTCTGAATCTGAATTCTGAATCTGAATTCTGAATCTGAATTCTGAATCTGAATTCTGAATCTGAATTCTGAATCTGAATTCTGAATCTGAATTCTGAATCTGAATTCTGAATCTGAATTCTGAATCTGAATTCTGAATCTGAATTCTGAATCTGAATTCTGAATCTGAATTCTGAATCTGAATTCTGAATCTGAATTCTGAATTCTGAATCTGAATTCTGAATCTGAATTCTGAATCTGAATTCTGAATCTGAATTCTGAATCTGAATTCTGAATCTGAATTCTGAATCTGAATTCTGAATCTGAATTCTGAATCTGAATTCTGAATCTGAATTCTGAATCTGAATTCTGAATCTGAATTCTTAATCTGAATTCAGAATCTGAATTCTAAATCTGAATTCTGAATCTGAATATGAGTTCTGAATCTGAATTTTGAATTCTGAATTCTGAATCCTGAATTCTGATTCCTAAACCTGTATTCTGAATTTGAAAACTGAATCTGAATTCTGCATCCCCCCCCCCCCCCCCCCAACGCAGTTTTCTGTACGGCTCTGCATTTTGTTGACACCCGGCATGGCTATAGACACTATAATTTCATATATGAAATTATAGTGTCTAATAGGCATGGCGGACTCTGAAGGAAACGCCCATCCGCCATTTGCTGCATTGAAAAGCAAGAAGTGTAAGATAAAAACACTGTTGCCGTATTTGCCCCAGCAGACTGAGAAACTGCTGCCCAGACCACGGTGCGTCTTAGTAATGCCTTTTACGCAGGGACCGACAAAAAACACAAACACAGCACAGTACATACCGTGCAACACAAATCCTGGAGTGCTGACACATAAATTTTCGTGTGCGATACTTCGGTTTGGCACAGCACTTCAATTGTGTTGTGCTGCATCAAATCAACACAACACAGTTCCCAGTTGTGTCGTGTCGAGAAGAACACAGTTGTGCTTAGCACGCAACACAGTGTGTTTTACGAGCAAGGCTATTTTAACCCGTCGCGCTTGATTGGACAGCATTTCTCCGTATTTTACATGGTGAAATTCTTCATTCACATTGTGTCGAGAAAGAAGCTTGAAAGCAAACGAAAAAAATCTATCCAGTTCGCCTACTGGCAGATTTGCAACAATTAAAATCTCATCGTTTCGGGACCGGCACACGAACACACTGTGTCGTCAACTGTGTCGGATTTTGTGTCGCATGCAGTACTGTGATGTGTTGCGGCCGACACGCAACAAAAGAAGATCAACACAGACACAGCACAGTTTCGTTTCGGATGTGCCGTGTTATCAAATTGTGTTGCACTTACTGTGTTCGTGCTGTTTTCGGTCCCTGCTTTTACGTATTTGAGTTTGAGCCACTCTGTTAAGCGTGCTGATGGTTTATTGGATAGCGTTTGCGCCTTGGAATCTGAAGGTTTTTGGTTCGATTCCCGAGTCAATTAATTTTAATTTTTTATTTTGATTATCTCTAATTTATAAATGATTGCTGGTGCTGCTGCTTCGAGGCGCCACTAGCAACTTTTTTTTATGCCATAATAAGTATGATATGTATTTCGTAAAGAAAACAGTTTCAACTATTTTGTTTTTTCCCGTTTTTGAAAGGGTTGTGTAGAAAAAAAAATGCATTCTTTTGAGACTAAAATCATTTTAATTGTGCAGCCCAGTTTCGCAAAAACGTTCTTGACATTTTTAAAATGGCACATACAAATCCACGGACATCAACAGAACTCGTCGAGCTGAGTCGATAGGTACCTATAAAGGTATGTCTAAGACCCATAATTAATGATCTCTCAAACCGACCGATAACCAAACCTTTCTGTTAGAAAGGCAAAAAATGATGCCTGATACGTTTTTTTGGGGAAAAGCGAACTGGTATGTAAGGAGCTCATTTTATGTATGGAAAGAATGGTATTTAAACAGTAGAATTTCCAAGATTTATAACACGCTGAAATGGTGCCGTGGTAGCAACCAGAACTTTCACGTTGCTGGTCACGGTTCGAATCTTACTGTTTTTTTATGCTTTTTTTTTACTGAATAAGTAAAACCAACTACAATATTGATGGATAGCCGTGACGCGTGCCCTAGCATGATACCTTTTTTAGAGCTCAACCATGCATAGAGGAAAAATTCCCACAAAAGGAGGGGAAAGTAATATGACTATTAAATGATTAATCTCATTCTGTAAACTAAATCTGAAATCTTATTCTGATTCTAAAGTTTGAATTTTGAGTTACAACACTTAGTCTAATATTTGAATATAAGTTCCAATTTCAAATTCCAGGTTGATCTTTAATCCAAATTCTTAATCAGAATTCTAAATCTGAATTCTCAATCTGAATTCTGAATCTGAACTCTGAATTTGAATTCTAAATCTGTATTCTGAATCTGAATTCTGAATCTGAATTCTGAATCTGAATTCTGAATCTGAATTCTGAATCTGAATTCTGAATCTGAATTCTGAATCTGAGTTCTGAATCTGAATTCTGAATCTGAATTCTGAATCTGAATTCTGAATTCTGAATCTGAATTCTGAATCTTAATTCTGAATCTGAATTCTGAATCTGAATTCTGAATCTGAATTCTGAATCTGAATTCTGAATCTGAATTCTGAATCTGAATTCTGAATCTAAATTCTGAATCTGAATTCTGAATCTGAATTCTGAATCTGAATTCTGAATCTGAATTCTGAATCTGAATTCTGAATCTGAATTCTGAATCTGAATTCTGAATCTGAATTCTGAATCTGAATTCTGAATCTGAATTCTGAATCGGAATTCTGAATCTGAATTCTGAATCTGAATTCTGAATATGAATTCTGAATCTGAATTCTGGATCTGAATTCTGAATCTGAATTCTGAATCTGAATTCTGAATCTGAATTCTGAATCTGAATTCTGAATCTGAATTCTGAATCTGAATTCTGAATCTGAATTCTGAATCTGAATTCTGAATCTGAATTCTGAATCTGAATTCTGAATCTGAATTCTGAATCTGAATTCTGAATCTGAATTCTGAATCTGAATTCTGAATCTGAATTCTGAATCTGAATTCTGAATCTGAATTCTGAATCTGAATTCTGAATCTGAATTCTTAATCTTGTAAATCTCATTTTGATTGTTTTGCATCACACGGTTTTCAACATTGAAATTTCTTTCATCCAAATTTTTTTTTATGATTTCGGATTTTACAACTTTTAATAGTATGGTTTTACCCCTAAAAGTATGCAGCAAACTTAATTTCAGAAAAATTGTGAAAAAAAGTTTTCACAAAACAAAATCGTGTTTTCATGCGTAATGATCTTTAAGTCATCGCAAATTTATCAAAAACTGTGCAAATTGGTATTCTTGGAGAAACAATTCCAGAATTGAAAATTGATAAAGTGAGGAGAAATTTTACGGATGATGAAAAGAGCGAAAGAACATTTTTGCAAGGAAAATTTATTAACGTACACCATACTTTACCTCGCAACATCCAGCTTCATCAATTTTTAATTCTGATATTCTTTCTCCATGAATCTAAATTTTTCACCGATATGCCGAAAATAAATTTACAAAAATTCTGAATCTGAATTCTGAATCTGAATTCTGATTCTGAATTCTGAATCTGAATTCTGAATCTGAATTCTGAATCTGAATTCTGATTCTGAATTCTGAATCTGAATTCTGAATCTGAATTCTGAATCTGAATTCTGAATCTGAATTCTGAATCTGAATTCTGAATCTGAATTCTGAATCTGAATTCTGAATCTGAATTCTGAATCTGAATTCTGAATCTGAATTCTGAATCTGAATTCTGAATCTGAATTCTGAATCTGAATTCTGAATCTGAATCTGAATTCTGAATCTGAATTCTGAATCTGAATTCTGAATCTGAATTCTGAATCTGAATTCTGAATCTGAATTCTGAATCTGAATTCTGAATCTGAATTCTGAATCTGAATTCTGAATCTGAATTCTGAATCTGAATTCTGAATCTGAATTCTGAATCTGAATTCTGAATCTGAATTCTGAATCTGAATTCTGAATCTGAATTCTGAATCTGAATTCTGAATCTGAATTCTGAATCTGAATTCTGAATCTGAATTCTGAATCTGAATTCTGAATCTGAATTCTGAATCTGAATTCTGAATCTGAATTCTGAATCTGAATTCTGAATCTGAATTCTGAATCTGAATTCTGAATCTGAATTCTGAATCTGAATTCTGAATCTGAATTCTGAATCTGAATTCTGAATCTGAATTCTGAATCTGAATTCTGAATCTGAATTCTGAATCTGAATTCTTAATCTGAATTCTGAATCTGAATTCTGAATCTAAATTCTGAATCTGAATATGAGTTCTGAATCTGAATTTTGAATTCTGAATTTTGAATCCTGAATTCTGATTCCTAAACCTGTATCCTGAATTTGAAAACTGAATCTGAATTCTGCATCTGAAATTGAATCTAAATTATGTATGAGTATGTAGAAATGAAAAAAAAAAACATAAATTCATTCTTCAACACGAGTAAAAAAAACGAGGGTCATAAGATCTTCATATAAATTCCCCCCCAACGCAGTTTCCTGTACGGCTCTGCATTTTGTTGACACCCGGCATGGCTTTAGACACTATAATTTCATAAATGAAATTATAATGTCTATAGGCATGGCGGACTCTGAAGGAAACGCCCATCCGCCATTTGCTGCATTGAAAAGCAAGAAGTGTAAGATATAAACACTGTTGCCGTATTTGCCCCAGCAGACTGAGAAACTGCCCAGACCACGGTGCGTCTTAGTAATGCCTTTTACCTATTTGAGTTTGAGCCGCTTTCAATCAAGCGTGCCGATGGTTTATTGGATAGCGCTTGCAACTTGGGATCTGAAGGGTTTTGGTTCAATTCTCGAGTTAATAAAAATATTATTTTTTTATTTTGATTATCTTCAATTTATAAATGATTGCTGGTGCTGCTGCTTCGAGGCGCCACTAGCAACTTTTTTTTATGCCATAATAAGTATGATATGTATTTGGTAAAGAAAACGGTTTCAACTATTTTGTTTTTTTCCCGTTTTTGAAAGGGTTGTGTAGAAAAAAAAATGCATTCTTTTGAGACTAAAATCATTTTAATTGTGCAGCCCAGTTTCGCAAAAACGTTCTAGACATTTTTAAAATGGCACATACAAATCCACGGACATCAACAGAACTCGTCGAGCTGAGTCGATAGGTACCTATAAAGGTATGTCTAAGACCCATAATTAATGATCTCTCAAATCGACCGATAACCAAACCTTTCTGTTAGAAAGGCAAAAAGAAAAAAAAATAACGAGTAATTTTTTTTAATAAAACATTCCTAAATGATTTGCTGATTTATTATTCTTTAATGGCTATTTTCGATCTGGGAATTCAATTTTTTTATATGCCCAACCTTTCGCCCATTTTTGGTGGTCTTTCTCAAGGGTAGTGGAATTTTATTAAATTTTAAATTACAATGAGCGATATTAAGAGTCTGATTTTTTTTTTAAAAACGAACACAAACACATACAGGATCTCAATGAAACATGATGTTTCCTCAGAGAGATACCTTTTTTTCTTAACTCTAAGCGTACATCTTTCGAGGATATGATGGCTAGCATCTTACAAATGCTAAAATCACCAACCCACCGAAAGTTTACTATGTATGCCGTGACCGGGATTCGATCTCATACCCCCTGGCTTAGAAGACTTGAAGGCTATCCTCTACGCCACGGGCGGCGGCGAGTGATTTAAAGTGTGTTAACTCACTTGTATTGTTGTTGCAAGATTTCATTTTTTCCAATGAATATTTAGGTGTCGGTCCTCCCTGCACGCTCTTGGCGGATTGCCCTATGTGCTGTTTGGGTATTCATTAACACAATCTCCTCCTATCTCATACAAGGAAGAAGAAACTGCTAAGTAATAAGCTGTCGTGAAGTCCTTGATATAACTTATGAGCTAATCGTTGAACTCACTTGAAATTCTCACCCCGCTTCATGAAAATTTTCAATTTTTTTTATCTTAAGCGGTATTCTCAACCTACTTGATTTTTATTTCCCTCCAAGCTCTTTTTACTGTCATATCAACCTGCTTGATTGTCAAGTTGTCCTCTCAACTCGCTTCCTGGTGATTTTTCATTCATTGCAAGTTGTCCTCTCAACCCGCTTGATCACCAAGTTGTCCTCTCAATTCGCTTAAAGTTTTTTTCTATTTTTTTTAAGCTGTTCTCCTAACATGCTTGATTACTAAGCTGTCCTCTCAACTCGCTTAAATATGTTTTCTTACACATTTATTTAATACTGTCCTCTCAACCTGCATGATCACCCTGCTGTCCCCTAAGGCCTCAACTCGTTTAGGTGTTTTTTTTTGTGTTTTGTGTTTCTTTTTTGTTGTATTTCATTTGTTGTTGTTTTCTTTTTTTTTCATATATTATTCCTCACTTGGAATCAAGCTTTATTCCATTTTTATTTAATACAAAATAATTAATTTTTAAATTTATTATTATTTCACCAACTAATGGTAGAATTTGTGCCAACTGTGCCAACTGATCCTATGCTCGGAAGCAACACCAGTGCGCTGCTGGACCACAAACTACCGGAAGAACTACGCGCTACCGATCGACTCGCACTTTCCGCTGACTGGCTGCACGCTCGTGGCGGATTTCCCTATGTGCTGTCTGGGTATAATTCATTCACACAAAGTATTAATTATACCTTAATTATACCTTATTTATCAATGAAATACAAATTCCTATTTTAATCGGGCACCAGCACCACGGACATAAAACTGAGTTTGAGATATCCAACAGCCATGGTCGATCATGTCATCACCCAGAGCATAAGTAGGTTAGAAAACCACAAAGAAATATTGATAGAGTGCTATACACATCGACTTGACGTGTATTAGAAATGTGTCATATTACTAATACGGTAAATTATCTACTGAACAGACACAACCAAACGCAATTCCACATATTCAGGAATATTACATTTAGTCAAACAGAAAAAAATTTGTAATAGTAATAGTTCTATAACATAAAACTTACACACAGTAAATAACCGATCCAACCAACTTACACTCATTACCCCAGATAGATCGGCCTTAAACCTCATCCCACATTCCACAAAATATATTCCATAACTCAAAATGGTAATTACAATGCGATATCGAAATACCGGAAATACCTTGTATTTGTACCACTGGATTACCAGCAAAATTTTCATCAGTAAAGATTGCTGGAAAGACCAGCAAACTTCATAGCTGAAAAAACAGCAATCTTCAAACAATTTCCTTGAAACCTACAAATGTTCTACTCGTATTGATTTTTTTTCATAAAAATTGCTTTTAATTCATATAACCAAAGTAAAACATTTCCCATGTTTTGGTATGAATGATTGGATTTATTAATGAATATTTATATTATTTATATATAATTAAGATGCACAAAAATTAAACCATATCGCATGCTCTTCCTGAATCTTTCATCGGTTATGTGGCCAGATTTTAAAAAATAAAATTAATTTTAAAAATAAGAAAAAAAAACATTGTTAGCTTTCATGTTAAATTCATGCTTCAAAATCTACTTACCGATGACTTATGATTTGCATTGAGGGTTTTTTTTATTAGACAATATCAAACTTTAAACTTTTTCTTCTTTAATTGCCATAAGTTGATGTATGTATGTATGTATTTTATCCACCTTGGGTTTACGGCAGCGCCGCGGTTGTGGCAAAAAAAATAACCCACAGGTCCACCTTGGTTACCACGCAAGACAGCTTAAGCCTCTCAATGAGACTTTCAAAGGAATGGAATCGTAAGCAGAGGAACTTACGGTATCCAGGGTAAAAGGGGAAAAAGTCTCGAGAAGCTATAACCATGTTGTTGCCTAACCGAGATAGCATGCAAATTATAATCCCGCCTCCAAGGCTTCCGAAAAAAGAGTGCGTCCTTATTTTACAAATAGTAAACAAATACTTTATTTTCCTCAACCATGCCAAATTCCCTTGACATAAATTGAGAAACGTCCAGTATTCGAAACGGGAACTAGCACCATAACCATAAGTTGACAATCAAAAATAAGGCCGGAACAAATTTCAAATCATTCTTTTGTCACTCGGAGTTGGAACATCGCGAGGGGGGGGACAATAAAAAATAATGCGAAAAACAAATAAATTGGAATAAGTTGCACGAAAGCTTGTGTGCAACCGAATTGCATACTATATTATTGCATAAAACTTATAGATCATGTATTTTTTTTATCGAAAAATTCTATAAAATCAAGAATACAAAATGTGAATTAACTTCCATCTTCCTAAATTTGGTTCTTGGTTTTGTAATCTTTCGGATATTTGAATTTTATTTAAAATTAACCTAAAATACTTCAAACTTTATTTATTCCCCCCTTCGGGATTTTGGACATTTCGAAGGGGGGGGAGACAAAAGAAGAAATTGATATTTGTTCCAGCCTAACTAAGTTCTGATTTTGACCGATCAATTGCTGTTTTTCCAGCAAAACAGATCAATTTCTGTAAATTTCCAGCAAAAAAGCACTGGTTCTTTGAAAGTCAGCAAAACGGATTTGGCATCATTTCACTACTCAAAAGACACGATGGCTTGATACAATTTCATCAAATTCATGCATTACCAAATATTTTGTGAAAAACACGGCTATGTAGCCCATTTTATGTAGCAACTTTCATCTGAAGACACCATATTGATATATCATACAATTAAAATTTTCTATTATCATTAATTTAAGGTTTATTTTTGATGTAACGGCTACACGATCATAACTTACGATTTTTTTACTCTGGCTAACCTCATAATTTAATCTTTTATCATTGTAATAGAAATTGGCGCCCTAAGAGTATGCAATATTCCATGGGTCTTTTTTGAATATCTCATCCCTAGGAGTTTTGAAGCTTATCCATGTTCATTTTGCAGAATTTTTAAATAACTTTAACATGAGTAAATTTTTACATTTAGGTTTGTTTGGAAAAACTATTCATTTTGATCTGAAAAATCAACATAATTATTGTTTCTTCTGTGGAACGGAGCCGGCTTTTGATTTATGTGCTAATTTATAAATTTTTCAAAAGAAATAAGAAAAACCATAGCTTAGGGTTGCCACCCGTCCAGTAAAAACGAGAAATGTCCCGCATTTTTCTGAGAAAACTTTTGTGGTAGACTCAACCTTCTCCGACTCTACTACTTCAAAATAGTTGATGAAAAAACTTCTTATACAATCTCACCTAGATCATTTTCCACTCCTGTCTTTTTTCTATTCTTCTTTTATCCATTCATGATTTTTTAAACTAGAAATTTTCTTACTTGACAAACAAGACATTCATCGATAAGGCTGAAAAAATTAAAAAGGTTACACTTTTATAAAGTTTCACTGATATACTCTGAAAAAAACTTAATTTAGCCTCAATGTTAATTGAACGGTTCAACACAAAAAATCATTCAAATATAATGTTTTTTTGTTGTTGTTTTTCTCAAAATATGCAGCACTTTGTAAGTTTATATAAGACAAGAATAAATATCTCTTTTAGTTCTTAGCATTAAGGTTGCCAAAATATTTTTCAGAAATATCTGGACCGGGCAATCCGAAAATTTTATCTCAAAACCAGGCAAAAATCCGGGCATCTGATTTCAAAATTTTTCACTCAAAATCTGGGAATTATCTGGGCAACTTAGATCCAAAACATGGAAATATTCAAAAAGTACCTACATGAAAATATATTTTTACATCAAAATCAAAACACATGGGCAGATTTGAAATCGAATTGGAGGCTTCTGAAAAAATGTTCATGTCATTAAGATTAACTTGCTAAAATAAAATCGCTACTAGATGCAAAAATAATGTTTTCAATAAATTTATTCATGTTTTTTGATTAATTTTGGATACAAAATGGATAAATCTGTGCAAAATTAAGGCTTTGTTTACGAAATCCAACCGAGCCCGACCGAGCTTTTCCTAAATTTTGTGTCAAATATCCGGAAAAGTCCGGATAAGACCGGGTAATTTAAGCGTTCTTTGAGCACGTTCTAGCGATGTGAATATTTTCTAAATTGAAAATAATATTCTTTAAGTTGCTTCCAATTGATGATAGCTCGAGATTTTTCTCCGAAATCCTTGCAAAATCACTTGAACGTAAAATTTAAGGAAAAAGTCAAATTCCGGATAAAATAGAACAAGCCTGCAGAGCGAAAAAAAAATTTTTCAATCAATCAATGAATGAACCGACGAGTTAAATTAAATGAATTTGGTGGATGATCGAAATGGTGGTTTAAAAATATAAAAACTTTCTTCAAATTACTCTGAACTACAACATTTTCGTGTTGTGTTAACAGTTTACAAAGATGGAAGTTCCTAAAAAAAAGGTTTTTAAGAGTTTCCAAAATGTCCCGCTTTTATTTTCGTGAAATGTCCCGCTTTTTTCTGAAAGTATCTGTTAAGCCTACCAAAGTTTCGTAAATTATCAGTCAAAAGTTAAAAGCTGTGCGTAAGGGGTATGTTTTTGACATTGGAAAACAAACGTCACTGTTGGTGCCTAGCGAAGATTTGCTTGAAAAGAAACCATGCAATACCTAACTATGCTCCAGCAGTGATGTTAGTTGAATTGATTATCTTTCAATGCCAAAAGACATATCCCTATTCAACATCTAACAACAACAACTTTTTGCCTTATAATACAGGAAGTTTTGGTCTTGGATAAAGTTGTTAAACATAAAATTTCCGTCCGAAATTAATAATTTGTACCAAAATCATTAGATGGCTCGGTTCAACAGAAGAAACAAATATGATGATGATTTTATAGAACAAAATATACAAATTTTCCATAAAAATTAAAAGTCAAATCAACTCATGTAATCGTTTCTTAAAAATTCTGGAAAAACTCATGGATGAGTTTTGAACCAAAACGTAGCTTTTAAGACCCCAGAGTTTAAGAAATTCAAAAATGACCCCCAAAACGACTCAGTCTTTCATACCATTCCATGTAATAAATTATAATAAAATTTTGATTGCTGATGGCTGTTTTTTCTCAATTTTACATCTTCTCAAGATATCTCAAAATATTATTCATATTTGACAGTGACAGTGTGACAGTGTGAAAGTGTCATGTATATAGCATTTCCTGTATCGCAATGACTGTGTCTATACTTATGAATGCACAAATATCTAAAATCTACTGTTTAGGCATGTCCCAATTCTCAAGCATTCGACGTTTTAAACACCAAACAAACCAAATCTGAGAAAGATTTTACATTCATAAAACTCGGGTGGTCAGATCTAGATCATTTGACGAAATAAGCTAACCAAAAGAAAATCCGAAGAACGAAAGGAACAAGCGATGAAATCCAATACAAATTTTTACCATCATTCTGTCTGGCCTGCCAGAGTGGGATGTTGACGTATCGAATAGCGACACTTTCTATCCAGCCTCATTTCGGGCTCATCAAATCACTCCAATCAAATCATCGATTTCGGATACCTGATTCGTCGTCGTGAGATCTCTTAATTTATACCGCACGACAACGATGTGATATGGACACCCCGAGAGCGGTTTTTGAGGGTATTCAAATTTTGTCACCTCAAATGTAATTTGGTACCGTAATTTTTCTAGAACGACTTGGGAAAAGTATTGTTTCTTTAAAATTTATAACTGAATAGGATTTTTTTTAATTTGAAATTTAAAATTCATTCCTCGAAAGGTTTTCAAATTGAAGAGTCATCGCCTCAAGAATATTTTACCTTTAAAAAAATTAAAAAATGTTTCTAATTACCTTATTGAATCGTTTCGGGCCTTAAGTAAACTACCTCACGTTTCAGTGAGGAACGTGTTTCTTTTGGTGGACATGGATTATATGTTCACAAATATCCGTTTCCTCAAAGCAAATTGATCTTCAAATAAATTTTCATTCATAGTCATGTTTTCATTTTTGTCTAAATTATAATAAATTGTAAAAAAACTAAAACAAGCTCGGCTCTTTAAAATGGGACATTTAAATTTAAAACTTCTTGAAAAACAATAAAAAGCAGGGTTTTGCATCAATTTGGTTATTTTTAGAACTTTCTGTTTTTTTTTATATACCGTTCAATTTTATTGAGAAAAAAAACAATATTTTCCCCTTCTAGTGGAATCGATATCCAATAATTCGTTTCATGACAGATCAATAAAACTGTTGAAATGATTTGACACTTTTTTGTCACCCATTTTTTTTCTGCTTTAGGTGCCGTACATTTTTGAAGACAAATTCAAATATAAAAAAATTCCCACATATCACATACCCGATCCGATTGGCATCCAACAACACTCAATGGTCCGGGTATCTTGCGATGAATGGTCATAAATTAGTGGACCCCAAATGTGCTTTGTGTGAGTGTGACATTGGGGGTCTGAATGAAAGAAAAGAAAAAAAATCAAACCTATTGGGGACACTGAATTGGACCAACCTGGACAACATCACCTCAGGATGTAGGTATTCTCACTTCTTACTGATGTTTTGGTCATTCCGCATCGACACGAATCGGCATTTGAATTCTTTTCAAAACGCATTCGTTTCTTTTAATGGTCGAATCGTTTGTTTTTATGTTGTGTGTTGGGGACGAAATAAAACGTAATTTATTGGGCGCGTTATGATTACCATGACAAATAAAAATCAATAGGAACAACTAATTCTCGTTAAGTTTATGGTATTGGCGCGGTTTGAAGGTGACCGATTGATTTGTTGGATGCGTTTCGTTGTCCGGGCAGAATGGGAAAGAGTGGTGCTGTACTTTAAATTTATTGATGCAACATGAATTAGTGTTTCCGTTTCCGCTAGGCCTTTGAAATCCGATTTGAAAAAAAAAACAAACTGGAGTTTTTGAATATTTCTTCAAAACGTCCGGAACTACAGCAACAAACTTCCTTTTTCACCCTTAGTACACTTTTCAAACAATTTGTTTTTACTAAAAAAAACAATGAAAATTATTATACACTATTTGGAGTGAGCAAAATGACTTTTTGCTCCCATATGTCATCAAACATCGATATAAATCTTGAGATGATTTGGTTGACTGTTCTGAATTAGGACAACGCGTTTTAATTTAGTATGGAAACTTGTATAGAAGAAGACATCTTTGCGTAATTAATCATCCAGAAAATTTAAATAAGCTTTAAATGGAATTTGTCTTCAATTTTTGGTTTTGCCTATTTTTGAGCTAATTTATTTGCTTACATGATAAAAAGCTAAATATTTCATTAAAAAAAAAGTAATAACCATTTAATAATAAAATATACGATTTTTTTAAGAATTAAAAATGGAAGGTTTTGCTTGCTGCAGCTTTCAGAAATATCGTATAATGTTTGTGCTAAAGTTAAATGATTAAACAAGTTCATTGGCTAATACACAATGCACTTTTTTGTAGAGTTTTATTATGCCAAATAAGGAGTTATGAAAAACATTTTGTCCATTCTATATAGGAATTTTGCCAAAACGTTCGCGAGAAAGGTTTTTGAATCTTTTCGATCATACATAACTCGATTTCAAAGCATCATCCGAAGTAAATTGACTTTTGTTTAAACAAATTGCATTTGAAAATGTTCATTTTTTAAAGTTTTCATTTGAAAATATGTAAAATAATTCCAGTAGTTTTTTAACTTGTAAAAAAATTACCTTTTTTGTCGATTTACGATGCTTCACGGCACACATACATTATCTCTTATAGCTTGCAATAATTTCTGAACCTTTTACTTTAAGTTGGTGTCTAATATATTTTTTGAAAATCCTTACCAAATCTGAGAAAATAATGATTTATTTTAAGTTAGTAATTTCATTTGTTTGTTTAAATTTTCTTGCAAAAATTTGCTTCGTAATCGCCAAAAGAGTATTTCCTGAGACAGATTGTGGTGGGATTATTTTTGTTTTTGTTTTGAAAAATGTAAACACCACCTGGTCGCCATTTTTATCGTTGATGATAAGCACTGTTCAATGCTTTCTTTAAAAAACTTTTCTAATTAAAAGCATCAATATTGTACCTTCATGTCCTAACTTGTTATGAATTTACAATTAATTCAATAAAGAATTTATATCCTCCTCACCAAGGCACTATGGGGTTCGAGGCGGCAAAAAGTCTAAAAATAAACTTAATCGTAATGCTTATTCGTCATTACTAGTTGATATCTATATATTTAACTAAGATATTCTCAAAATTTCAGCCAATTATCTGTGATAGTTTTCGCTTCACAGACATCAGACTCTGGAAAAATGCAATTTTTGCTTATACGATAATTTTTTTTAAATTCCATTTTTTTCAATGAAATTTTTTTTTATAAAAAAGATTCTAGTATACCTTTTGAAAGCTTATTTTAAAAACTTTCATTCCTGTTCGTGCAAATTTCTACACGATAAACGGAGATGTGCAAAAAATGGGTAAATTCATATTTTCTTCAAATTATCCAAAAGTTTTTGCCATATAATGAAAAAGCCCCGCATTGCCCCGCACTTTCTTCACTTCTATGACTTGGTCCAAGGTCCTAAGAATCCAATAAAAGAGAATCCAGGCACCCCAATTCACCCTTTTCAGAGTAACAGCAAAAATACGGCACAAAGATCTGGTGAATGGGTACTTTTTACCCATTTTCAATAAGAATTTAATTTTTTAATGCTTTTTCTACTGAATCAAAGCAATCGAGATTCCCTTGAATTCAATAGTTTGAATAAGAGCAAATCTTTCGATTGTTTTGATTTTTTGAGTTTTTTTTCCCAAAGAAATAGCCTCTCATTTTGTCATATTATCTTATTCTTCGGAGTGTCGCAGCATATAAATACTAAGAGAAGTTACTCCAGTTTAGTGCGTTGTAAAAGAAGTTACTCTGGTTCAGTGCTCAGTGATTTCGTTCTGAAAAACACAAGCAACATTGAAAAAACAAGTCCGAACTATTTGTTCAAGTGAAATAGAAGATTTCCTGTTCACAATATTTTTTCATCAGGTAAGCTTTGTAAAGTTCGCGTTGAGTGCAAATTGGTTAATTCTGTATTTCCATTATATTATGAATTTCTTCCCAATCGTTGTTAAGTTTTAATAAATAATTATTGTCATGGATAACAGAGCAGTGGTCAATATCGCAAAAAGGAAATATGGACGACCCCTTTTGCCGGTCCCCGATTCTAAATTTGATACCAAAAATAAATGGCTCGTCCATCAAAACACTCATGTGCAAATTTTCATCTCAATTCAAAGCCTAATAACGTCAATATCGCTGAAACAGTCAACAGGCAATACGGACGACCCCTTTTGCTGGTCCCCGTTTCTAAATTTGATATCAAAAATCAATGGCTCGTCCAGCAAAACACTCATGTGCAAATTTTCATCTCAATTCCAAGCCTAATAACGTCAATATCGCTAAAACAGTCAACAGTTAATATGGACGACCCCTTTTGCCGACCCCTTAGCTAAGATTCGATATCAAGAATTAATTGCCCATCCCTAAGAACACCCATGTGAAAAATTTTGCGAGTTTATCTTCTTTGATATTCATAAAAAAGTAGAGAAAAAGTAATAAAATACTTTTTGCCGCCTCATTGTATGGGGCTGCCCCATAGTGCAAGGTACGCGTGCAAAACCAATACAATTGCACTGCCAATTTTATTTCGTAACTGTCTGGTCATTGAACATGCGTAATGTTGTTGTAATGTTTACCCTTCCACGATATGCCGAGAAAATTCAAACATGAAAAATCAGCTGTTTGTCTGACAAGTAGGGAGATGCCTTATTGACCAAAGCATATGGGAAACCAAAAAAATCCCAAGTTACAGCGATAGTTTTATTAGACTCCTCAAGCCCCTTATCAAACTTTATCTAGTAGCCTGCTATAAAACTTAAAATGTTACTTGGAATCAGTGTTTTGGTTCTTTCTTCAATTATTTATTCGTAATTCAACTAGTGAATCTGTATGAAAATTCCGTATGATGAAACTTTTTAATTAAATTTTGTCTCACCATTTTGAAACTACTTATAATTTCAAATTCTGCGCAAGAAATACGAGTAAAAATTTCTAATTTAAGTATTAGAAATGATTCGTAGTTTTGATTTTTTTTTTGTTTATTTGTGAAACATTACCAATGTTTTGGCATTTGTGTCAAATCATTCGAATGTTCTATTTCAATATTCCGGAATGATAAGTTTCGAACATGAAAAAAGTCTTATTTTAGTTTCAAATGCAAAACCAAGATTTGAATCACAAAATCGTGCCCCAATGACGAACCGAACTGAAAATCAAGAATAATAAACTGAATACAGATTTCACATTCCGATCACAAGCAACAAATTCTGATTTTTATTAAAAGACCCAGAACATCGGAAATTATTCAAAGCTAAGCTTACCAGATATTTTTCCACACTTATCCAGGCAGTGCAAATCAGGGAATTCGATTTCAAAGTATACAGCCCACGATCTGGACAATATTCAGCCAAATTATTCAAAATCAAAAAAAAAAAAACTCAACCATTTTTTTTTTAATTTTCCTTTGCATCAGCCATTTGGATGAAATTTGTAAAAAAAAACTGTTTTGGATGCAAAATACATAATTGTGTTAACAATTAAAAATACATGATTGTAATTACGCAGTTTGAATTTTTCTTTGATTTTGCAAATGAAATGATAGCATTCGGGCAAAATCTGTGCAATTTGATAACTAAGTAAGTCTAGTCTTATTGAAAATTAGATGTTCGGGACTTAGGACTGTACTCAAATTTCATTCACCAACTTCTTTTGTGAATAAATTTCAATAGTGATTTTTGTGTACAGTCTTTAAATATCTATCAACAACAGTTTTTAAATATCTATCAACAACATGTGAGAAAATTTTCGAAAAACTGTTGTAGAATTGTGGACCATGTATAAGATTTCGAGGTTTTGACCTTAGTTCTGAGTCGAGATTGTTTAGCTTTGTTTGTCACTTTAGTCGGTAATCAAAATTTAATTAAGAATTCAAAGTTTTTAATGTTGGGAAGAACATTTTGCTTGACATTTTGGACCCTCATGGGGGGAGGTTTAAACCCCTAAACCCTCTCCCAATTCTCCGTTTCTACGGCCATGTATCAAGGATTTGGTGAATGGTGGAATATGTTGATTAAAATATTTTACAAATGAAATTTGGAAATGTACACTATTAATAAGGGTTATGTCTCCTGCATTAAGTTGAGTTGAAATATCCCTGGTTGCCGAACAGTTGATTAACATTTTTTTCTATAATTGATTGATCAAATTTGCATGGAAATGTGTACGCAACTCGTTTCAAAACTCGATTTTTTCAGCAATTGTCTCGGCAAGCCTCGTTGATAATTTTCGACTCGTGATATGAATATCCACTTTTTGCAACTTGTTGAATTAACTAAAATTTCAACCTCAGCCATAGTTTGTTTCGATGTTTTCGAATAAAATAAGAAAACATTAATTTATTTGAATTATCTACATTTATAAAAATTAATGTTTGTCTGTCTGTCTGTTCCCTATAGACTCGGAAACTACTGAAACGATCATCGTAAAATCTGAGAGGTTTTGGGGCCGGAGATGATTTTTACAATAGTTACAAATCGCTCCGACTTAAGAGAGGAGGGGGGCTCCTATACAACTATTGTTTTTATTCCCACGAACCAAAAGTCATGGAACCCATTTTGTCAAGCAGTTTTCGAGTTTTCGTTTCCTTTGGCGGGGTTATTTTCGCAATCACCATGGGCCGGGCATTAGAAGCAACCATCCAGAGTTCACGTGTACTGGATAGCAAATCAAAGCTTGCAAAGCATTAAATTTTGGCGGATGTTTTTTTCCCTTCTACTGTTTAAAGCACGTGGTACCGGTACGAGATATTTGGATGCAATAATGAGCCTACATGTTGTATTGAAAAATACCACAAACTTGTTAGGAATATATTGACTTAAATTGTAGTGGCTTTCAATGTGCTCTTTAACGCTGCTGGAGGGCTTTTAGGGTCTACAAAAACAAACAGTGAACTGAACAGTGAACAATGAATTGACTTTTTCTGCTGAATAACTATTCGGACTGAGTTCTGAAAAACTGATGAATCGATTTCCATAAATTCCAGCTTTTAAAAGCCAACCATTTTCATATTTTTGGAAATCCTCAAAGAGAAAGAAAAAATAATTAGATTCCGATTTATAAGGAAACGGCTGCGATTTTAGAGCTTCAATAGCCTTTGAGAAATTTAAACGAGGGATTAGAAAATTGATTAGATTATTAAATCTGAGGTTTTAAGATTTATACAATTCAATTTCATTGACCAATTTCTAACTTTTGAGTTATCATTGATGATCAATGTAGCCGATTCAACCATCCAATTTTAAGAAGATTTATTTTAAAAGTGTTTAGAACTGTGAATTCAAAAAAAATGATATCTTAGAATTTGACATTGATTACTCTTCAAAATAATCAATGGGATGTTTGTGCCCACGAATAGAAAAATTAAATTGGTGACTTCGGTTCAGAGATGATCTGTTTTTGATAACTTCATAAAACTATAAGAGAGCTTTCAAAATTTAAGCTAAACTAATGGAAAAAACAGTGTAAATACACACATACAATTGAAAACATGCAAAGTAAGTTTTCATCATGGTTCAACAAAGTTCAGAAGTATTTTAAAAAATTTCTAAGTAAATAGAATTTGTTTCCAATGTACAAGAAGATCATCCATCTTGAAAAGTGGGATAATCTCCAACAGAGATTTTTATAAGATAGGGGATAGGAAAGATAAAAAAACAGTTTCATCTTTTGAAGAAAAATATAGAGGGCCAAATCTATTCAAGCTTCCCAAAAATTGATGGATGTCAAATATATTTTCCGTGAAAGGATGAATTAGCATTCAAGGAAATTCATTTCAAATTTCTTTTACTAAAAACCTCATAAGAATATTTTTTTCAATAATTTGAAAACGATTAACAGAGTGAATAATCTCAATAAAAAACTTTAAAAAGACTGATAAAACATATAATGACTTATAAAACTTATAATGATGAATATAAAGCTTTCAAAATTTCGAAAAGTCAAACGATTAATTTTGATTTATAATTTATGTGAACCCGAGCAAGGCCGGGTAAAATCAGCTAGTATATAATAAAGTATGTTTTTTTTAATTTAAAATTGTCTTTATATAGATAAATGATCAAAAAGTTTTGTTTTAAGTGTGGGACAATTGTCAAACCATGCTTACAGAATTGGAACGTTTATGGATGTAGATAGACCAACCAAAAATGATGAAAGTTAGGTAAAAATTATAAGAAATTGCATGTTTTGAATTTTTTTTAAAAAACTACTTTCGAAGCTAATTTTAATTTTTAAATGAGAAGGTAAAGAAGCTGCAGCTTGCCAAAAAGTAATTAGTCAGCGTTAATTGGTGGAAATAGCCTCTAGTTTGAAGTTACCGATTGCCCGGATATTGAATACAAAATTTGGCAAAAGTCCTTTGCGGCTTGATCGCTCAAAAATTAAAAAAAAAAAACGAAAAAAAGAATTGTATTTTGATTCTTTTTATTTTTTTTGTAAAAAACGATTTTTTTGCATGTTTTTCAAAAACTATCATGATTATTTTCTTTGAAAGCCTTAAAATACGATTTAAAAGTGCTGATGAAAAATTTTTTTTCCAGTTTTATTTATTCATGATTTCGGTTGAGCAATTCCTGAATTTTGACCACATTTGCCCGAATGTTACATGAATTTTTGATCGACAAATTGGAATCAAGAATTTTTCCAGGTTTTTAGATATTATTGCATGGATTTGTCCGGCCTGGGTACGTACTGAAAAAATCACTCTAGTTGTTCTGATGGCCGACCAGATAAAGTTTAAGAAAAAAGCAAGTACCAATTTAAATAATGTGTTGAATACAATAAGTCATTCATACTTGTAAATGATCATCATATGCCTCTTCGATATTAATTGTAAATATTTATTTCTTCCAACAGGATTCTTTACGGAAACTTGAATTGAAAGTAAAGCCTTACTGTAATGCGTAAGTAGATGTCTTCAACTAAATAGCGTTTTGATAAACTTAATATAAACCACATTTTTTTTTAATTACCGTTTTTTTTTATTTTTTGTCTGGCAACTAAAATTACTTCATGTATGTTGTAAATTTTTCTGATGCATATCGAAAAATATATTAAACGCGATTGCTTAACTGATATTACCATAAAAAAAAACGTGCAGGATATCTCGCGTTGAGAACCTGTCAACCGGCTGAGTAGCTCAGCTGCATGATAAAAATTTATAACAAAATTAAGTACGACCGGAGGAGATAAGTAGCCTTACCCCAGACAGTCGCTAAGGTTCGCGACTCAGAGCAAAAGAACAATACGCAAAACTAATCCCGACTCAACCCCAGATCAGAAAGAAATGCCTCAATATCACAAAAAAAATATTAGGTTATTTTAGTGGCTTGGATTTATTCGTTTTCCCCCCTTTGTTAGTACTTAAGATTAATGGTTTTTAGTACTTATCTAATGTGTGGCGTGTGTAAAGTCTGTCATGGTGTATCCCTTCGGCGCTCAGCATCGGTGGTACCACCAGAAGAATAGAACATCTCAGTCCACGACTGAGCCGGTCCGCAAGGTATACTCCAACATGGCTTCTGACTAACCACATTTCACGAATGCATCATGGGTGAAATAAATAGGCCTGTTTCACGGGGATCAAAAAGCCAGCATTAAGATAACGCTTATTTTTGGCAAACTTTAACATTTAGCTGAGGATCTTACCGATCTTCTTTTATCCCCTTTTGGCACCTACTCCATCATACGCATGCTGTATATCGCCAAGAATTTTAATCTACTATGAACAAAGATATTAAAATTATGGCGTGGTCTTACTATTGGAGGTTTTACCTCAGAATGATCAGTGTCATGCACAAATTATTACACCGATTTCTCATGCAATTTCTATAGGATGGTTTTATCATGCATCCAATGTATCACTATGATATCACTGCAATTAGAATAACTTTTAGTAAATGCACGAGATTTCAATATTATATCTCCTCACGTTGCAAAGTGAAGCGGCCAACAATCAAAAAAAAGATAATTGTGATTCTCACAATTTCACAACGCTTCCTTTACGCTGAACTTGCAACTGTTAAGGCGGTTGAATTGTGCAAACGGTTTTATTAGGTGCATTATAGCAACCGTATTCACCACCCATTGTTCGCATAATTTTGAGAGTAAGAACTTGCAATACATCTTAGTAGAGTGGAGTGGAGTAGATGATGCGATGATTTCATTTGCCATGATAATGTGTTAAAATTTATAGTGCACACTCTTGTCACTCAGAGTTGATCGCATTTGCCAATTTATATTATATTTGAGTAGAGGGGAGTGAAGTAGGTACATGATGCGATGTTTTATTTGTCGTGATGAAGTGCAAAAGTATAAAACTGCACACTCTTGTCACTCAGAGATGATCTTATCGGCCAAGTTGTATAGGTTAGTAGTCTTCCGATTATGATTGTTCAGATGGTGATCTTGTATTGGAGTCTGCTCTCTACGCTGGACCACAATAGTGTACTCGGACCCACATGCAGTACACTAGGTATCAGTTGTCGATTGGTTTACAACTGATATCAGTCGACGATGGGTTCTGTTGTTGCATGTTGTGCAGTGTTCTGCTACAAGTGATCAACTATTGTGGCTATTCGTTCGATCTGGGGGATAATACCCTTTTCAAGGTGACGATACTAAACCTGTAGCATGCTACCTTAGAAGCAGGTTACAAACCTTTAATGTTTCTTCTCGCCAATTCCTGAATGTAAAATTTCAAGTTGAAATTTGAGGGTCTCATTTGATAAACATGTGTAGTGTTTTCAAATTGAACTTGAAGTATTCAGCGTCACACCTATACCCTAACAATGCTTTTTTCACTTTGAAAACCGACCAATTTTACTAACAATCACACATTTCAACAACATGCAATTAAAGTTTCCATTGTTTTTTTTTAAATCTGATCATAGTCTAGATTTAAAATTAATAAAAATCCTTTATATAACTATCTCTACTATAAACTCAACTGGTTGATCAAATATCAGAATACTCATAATCGTTGCAGATAAATAAAGTATGTAACTCATTCGAGCCAGAAAACTAAAACCTCAAGCTCGGTTCACCTAACGAACGGTTTTTCGTTCATTGATATCTTTCGACTCACGATTCAGCCGGTCTCACCGGTAAGCCGCTTTTCATCAATTGTAACGAACGATTATGCAGCACATGCTCGCACACAAGTGATGTTAGTTCGTCGAAAAACGATAATCCGACGATAGTCCTCTTCTCGTATTCCAAAAGCTAGCTAGCGATATCCGTCCATGTTACCTGTCACCGGGTAATCTCATCGCCGATAAACTCATCACAGGTTGAACCGATTTGACTCTAATCGTCGTCGTCGGTCGTTCCCTTCCCTTCTTGTGTCTTGTGACAACTATTTTCCTAGCAGTTCTGGTCTGGATGGTTTTTTGTTTCCAAGAGAGATGGTGAGGCGAAGAAAAAAGACATGTTAAATCTGTTTTTAGGAGCGGAATTCGTGTGCTGTAACAGTGATACTTATAAGCTATAAAAAGCTGAATCGCGTCAACGAAACGATGGTTTTCAATGTTTCTTTCCATTCGGCGCAAGCAACTTGATATGATAATCTAAATGACGACTCTTATGAAAATCCTCATCACCATCTCATCACGTTGATTAAAATCTTCGGCATGTTTTCGAATGACTGCGGTTCAATCTTGGAGCTAAAACAGATCTCTCCTAAATTTGATCTATGCAGGCGTAGGTATCGATTGGCACTCGATTATCGGAATAGTTTCAACCTACGCAAAGCCACGATTCGATGGTTAAACTGCAATCATGAATCTTGGTGACAAATTTTTCGAACTGAGATTTTAGTTGATTATATAATGTATGTGTGTAAATTTGACCAAAAATTATACAATATTTCAGTGTAGGAACATATGTAACTTTATTATTTTTGAACAGAATTTAAATAAAACCAATACGCAATCAATTTTTTTAACATTATGGATAATATATTAAGACATATTTAAGTTATTAACTTCTACATGAAAAATCACCAATAAGTTGAAAAAGTGTTAAAAATTACAGTTTGTACCACCACATCTTAGATTGTATTCAATAAGCCCGAAAACATTTACCCAGAATTATTTTCCCCAGAATGACAAATAAATACTCGAAATCAAACCCCAGAATGAATCTTTCTCCAGGAATCTTTTTCTCTGAATGCACAATATATTAGTATTTTTCCCCAGAATGGAAGGTTTCCAGATTTTTTTTCCCCAGAATAGAACAATTTCCAGAATGCCTGGAAATTTTACTCTTTTTTAAGCTTTCTCGAAACTTAAACTATGTCAACCTCACCTTTCCGATGAGCTCGTGAACTTCTAACGAAACAATTTATAGTATCGAAATTAAAGTTGCCAGATTGTTTTCAGCACGTATCTGGGCCGGACAAATCCGAGCTATTTTATCTAAAAACCTGGCAAATTCCGGGTATTTTATTAAAAATTGTTGACCGAAATCCGGGCATTATTCAAGCAAATTTGGTTTAAATCTAGGAATAATCCATCAAAAATCAAGGAAAAAAATTTAAATCTTTTTTTTTTGTCAAAATTTACCACCAGATTTTAAATTGTATTCAAGGCTTTGAAAAACCTTTCATGATTATTTTATTAAACTTTCTCAAAAAATTTAGATTTTTACGCACTAATAAAAAAAAATTTCAACATAATTTGTTTTGATTTGTTTGATTTGAGAATGAGAATAAACTCGGGCAGAATCCGGACATTTCCACAAAAATCCGAACAACCGGGTTGGACTGATTTTTTCCCAAATTTTAAATAGAATATCCAGGCAAACCGGATAAAACTGGGTAATCTGGCAACCTAAATGTTAATAGCATCAAAATCACTCCATTCGTTTGATTATTCCAAATGAAATGTGAATTGAAACTGGCTCATTCTTCCCGATTCCACCCTGAAATTAGGGATGCTTTTAAATTATTCTTAGGAAAACTACTTTTTTCAATAAGAAGTTGTCACTTGCAAAGAAGCCCCCTTCGATTTCTCATCCCTCAATGCTGGAAGAAGGTAAGGATATCTATTAATTATATTCATGTTTTCGTAACCAATGTGGGGAGATTATCAATTTAAACACTTATATGATAAGTCAATATGAAATGAAGCGCTTAAGGCCAAAGAAAAAACTTGCATCAATGTTGTTTTCGAGAAAACGTGGATTAATTTTTTTTTGAGTGGTTTTACATACATTTTTCAAAAATTTGTAGTTTTCTTTCAATTATAAAAGATTGAAAATAAAATTCTTGAAATCTTCAAAACATATTAAGTATTTATTCGGACTAATGAAGAAAAGCATCATTATCTCAAAATTCAACATCTTTACACCTATTTTAAGGTTGCCAGATTGCCCGGTTTTATCCAGGTTTGCCCAAATACTTACAACAAAATTTTACAAAAGTCTGATCCTGCCCAGTTGCCCAGATTTTATTGAAAAAAAGCCCGGATTTTGCCCTGATTTATTCATTTTATATGCCAAATCAAACAAACAAAAAAAATGAAAAAAATCAATTATTTATGCGTCTAAAACGAATTTTCCCGGATTTTTAGTCGACAATTTTTAAGGCAAATGCCAAGTTTTCAGATAAAAAATCCCGGATTTGATCGACCCGAGTACGGCAAACTTAATCTATACCCTTCTTGCCTTAACCGCATCCGCAAATGCGTATTGCTGGAATTTGTTTGAGAAGATATTCTGTTTCTGTAGTATAGTTCCAGACCCAGAGTTCTTCCAAAAAAAAGTTTAAAATGTATATCATCTAAATAGTCATTTAACTTGTTTTTCTCGACCAATAATAGAAAATGGTTATTCCCTGATAAATTTACTTGGACTCCCGAAGAATAACTTGGGCACTGATAGTCGTTTAATTGAAAAAAGGGTTTTTGTGTAACTTACGTATTTATTTATTAATTTTTCGCAAAACAACAATACAAGAATAATTGTGTCTACCAAATAAGTCAGTGTGCGTTCAAGAGGCATTTCTTATGCAATGAGTAACAATTCCTGAATTTTTTAAGGATCCCACAAGAGTTAAACTTTCTTGGAAGCTATTGCTAATTGGCTGGTGAATGGTGGATAATGTGCAACACGAGACCCCATAGTGGTCATATCACCTCTTATTTACAACTCCTATCTCTATCTCCCCGTGGAACCGGCTGGGATGCGAGTAACCTAAGCGGAGATCGGGTACCCAACTCCGGTGGATGCTTTGGTCGCATGCAGACTGAGAAGGTGGCTGCACGCGTCTGTTCCCCAGGACAAGGGCGGCGTGCAACAACAATCGAGCGTCTGTTCTCCAGGTCAGGGGCGGCTCAAACAGCGTCTGTCTCGCAGCGTGTGGCTGAATTTACGAAAAGCGGCTCCCGCCAGCTATGTCCAAGATGGCAGCCCCATCGCGGGATAGGGACATAGACTAACAACCTACTGTTCCCGACTTGAAATTGTTACGGAATCCGAAAGAAATGACCGACCTGGAACTTTGGCGACGACTTTTAGCATGAAAACACGGACACGCATTGGAACTTGGAACGTTTTAACCCTTGCTTAACAAGGCAAACTGGAACAACTTGTTAGAGAGGCTAGCCACCTCATGCTTGAAATTCTGGGACTGAGCGAAGTCCGTTGGCCTAACACTGGAGAACACAAGACACAATCCGGGCAAGTCCTGCTTTACTCTGGCATACGAGGAGAACATGCTAGTCGGGAACGAGGAGTTGGTTTCCTGAATAGCCAGATTAAGAACACGGGTTAGAAACCTTACAATGGTCCAGTGTTATGCGCCAACTGACGTTGCCGATTTGCTAGAGAAAGACCTTTTACAGTCAACTGAACAGCGTGGTGGAGAGAATTCCGAAGGGTGACATGCAAATCCATTTGGGCGACTTCAACGCAAAGATTGGCTCCGACAATCAAGACCTTGAGCGCATCATGGGGCGACATGGCCTAGGACAGATGAGCGAAAACGGAGAGCTGTTTGTAGAATTTTGTGGCAACAACAACATGGTGATCGGTGGATCGCTTTTCCCCCATCGACCTGCACATAAGGTCACTTGGGTATCCCGAGATGGCCGAACAGAAAATCAAATTGACCACATCTGCATCAGCCGAAAATGGAGAAGGAGCCTTCTTGATGTCCGCAACAAACGAAGCGCAGACATTGCATCTGACCATCACCTCGTCCTTGGCGAGATACGACTGAAAGTTGCGCGTGTCCAACGGCGCGAGGAGAAAGTCGGGTGTCGATACGACGTCCGCCGGTTGGAGAATCCAGAAGTGAAAAGGGCATACGTTGAACAGCCAGAATCCCGAGCCTCGGAGCTGCCGACAGACGGAACAGTCGAAGAACAGTGGTTTGGAATCAAGAATGCCTTTATCACGACGAGCCATGGTACTCTCGGTAAAGTGTGTGGAAGAAGAAGTGAATGGATGTCGGATGAAACTTGGAGGATGGTCGATGATCGGAGAAAGGCGAAAGTCGGAATTGAGCAGGCATGTACCGGGTCAGCCAAAGCAGCCGCCCGCTTACGATATGCGGAGCTGGAAAAGGCAGTTAAACGAGCTTGTAGACGAGACAAGAGAGCCTGGACAAACTCCCTAGCCGAAGAGGGAGAAAGAGCCGCCGCCAATGGAGATATCCGATTACTTTATGACATTTCTCGCCGCCTCAGTGGTGCAAGGACTAATGCAAGAATGCCAGACCAGCCAGAAAACAGACCAGCTGAAACGATGGACTGAGCACTTCGAACAACTATTCCGAGTCACGAATAGCTATGGCCAACAGAACCCGCAGCTTGAAGCGCCAACAGTAAGTCGCATAAATGGCGTCAACTCGGAAGCGCCCTCGCTGGCTGAAATAGAAGCGGCAATCAAAAACATGAAATCCAACAAAGCATTTGGGATCGATTGCATCCCTGCTGAAATGCTGAAAGCCGACCCTGCCCTGTCAGCACAAATATTGCACCGTCTTTTAGCTGACATCTGGGATACTGCAACATTCCCGGCCGACTGGATGCAGGGTATCCTCCTAAAGGTCCCAAAGAAAGGAGACCTAACAGAGTGCGGTAACTGGCGAGGCATAACGTTGATCTGTACAACCCTCAAAGTACTCTGCAAAGTGATCCTGAACAGGATCCAGGAGAAAATCGACGCTACACTCCGACGGCAACAAGCTGGATTCCGATCCGGACGATCATGTGTGGACCACATCACAACGCTACGAATAATACTGGAACAAATCAACGAATTCCAGGACTCTCTTCTGCTGGTGTTCGTTGATTTTGAAAAAGCATTCGACCGACTTAACCACGAAAACATCTGGGCGGCTCTAAGGCGACGAGGGGTCCCAGAGAAACTAATCCATCTCATCGAAGCACAATATGAGGCATTTTCGTGCAAGGTCTTGCACGACGGTGTCTTGTCCGAACCAATCCCGGTAACTGCTGGAGTGAGACAAGGATGTATCTTATCATCGCTACTTTTTCTAATCGTAATGGATGAGATTCTGACTGGATCGATTGACTGTGCACCGAACCTGAACGACTTTGACCTGGCTGACGCCCAAACACAACCGGATATGCAGAGCAAACTCGACGACCTCACCGAAAGTTTCAAGGCAGCAGGTCTCAAAGTGAATGTTGGAAAGACCAAGGCAATGGAGATCAACACAGGAAATTCCTCCAGTTTGATGGTAGCTGGGCAACAAGTTGAGAAAGTGGAGTGCTTCCAGTATCTTGGTAGCCAGATAACGCCTGTTGGTGGTACCAGAAAAGACATCGAAACCCGGATCAGAAAGGCCCGATTTGCGTTTGCAAGTCTCCGAAACATCTGGCGGTCACGCCAGATCTCTCTACGAACAAAAATCCGAATCTTCAACTCAAACGTCAAATCCGTATTGCTGTACGGGGGCGATACTTGGTACACATATGCGGTAACGACGCGAAAACTGCAAGTATTCGTAAACCGCTACCTGCGGAACATCATCCGCGCTTGGTGGCCTGGAAACTCTCAAATGAGGAACTACATCGCCGGTGTCATCAAAGGGCGCTAGAAATCGAGATTCGGGAACGTGAGTGGAGATGGATTGGGCACACGCTGCGGAAAGATGAAAACGAGATTTCCAGAGAGGCTCTAGATTGGAATCCAGAAAGTCATCGAAGAAAAGGCAGGCCCAGAAACTCGTGGCGACGAAGTCTAGCCGCTGAAATCCGAACTGTCAACGAGAATCTTGACTGGGACCAGGTAAAGACGCTGCCTCCGGATCGTCACCAGTGGAGGTCTTTTACCACGGCCCTATGCACCGGAGGATCGGCGCGGGATCATTAAGTAAGTAAGTATTGCTTATTACTTGGAATAGTGTCTAGTTGAATTTTTTTATATGAAATCGGCATTTGAAAGGTGTTTGAGTGTTTTCCTATTTTTTTTTCCTTCAACGAACACCGAGCTTGAAAATTCCAATATTGTGCTTCTCAGAATTCGCTGATCCAAGCTTTTCCCAGCAAAAAAGAGGATCGGTCACTAATAACATTTGCAAATTCTTCTCGTTTTAGCGCCTCGGTTCGACAGTATTTTTCATCCCAGAAACCTACAGAAAAAAAAATATCAAAAAAAAATGTGTTGACGTCTCCCATTTCAGCACATCGACTCTCAATGGCAGCAAATCGCCATACTGTCCCGGGAAACGGGCGGAATTTATCGTATAAATATTTGAGCACCATTTGTTTTGGGGATATTTTGTTTGCACTGTGCTGTGCGATAATTTGCATAAAATTTCCATCGACATTAGTCCTTTTCGTTCGGTTGTTCGTTCGTTCATTCGTCGTCGGTTAAACTGCAAACGTCGTCGTTGTCTTTCGTCGCGATCTGAGCTTAGCTTCGAAAAGCGCGGGACTCCGGGAGCCAGCCAATGTCGACGACAGCCAACCAAACCTTCTTCAATCGGTACGACCTTGTCATTCAAAACAATCCGGAACTGTGTAAGATGTGGTCTGTCCAAGGGGGGTTTGGGAAAAGAAGAGAAGATATCGTAATAAATGGCTCGGCCGGCAAGCCTCTAGTTGGATTGTTAGTGTTGTTGTTAGTATAAATTATTAGTCTCGTCTCGATTACAGTCTTGTGGTTTTTGGATCGATTTAAGAACGGACTCGCGAGACTTGAAGAATCGGAGGAGGAATTTTGTTTCAGTCTTTAAGGCTGCGGCAGAACTTCTGGTATTATTTGGGGTTTGCGGTTTATTTAACTTTTTATTATTGGTTGGCACATTCCGTTTCCGGCTGACGAAACGTGAGCTGAAGGATGTCTACTGCTGTTCTGCTTCAGCTAGTATGAAATAGCGACACGCGCGACCTACATAGGAAAACACAATATTTAGTATTAACGAGGTGTAAAAAATCATTAGGAATTTCAAGAATTTTGGCGCTCTATCAATATTCAGGCTTCTTACAGCTGGTATTATATAAATAAAAACTAAAAAATAGTCGTTGAATTATAAGACTTTTTTAAAACTTATTGAGTAGTTATTAAAATAATCGAAATAGCTGACCCGTTGTGCTTTGCTACCCCTTCGATGGGAAAAATAAAGTTCTTTAAAATTATTGTTAAAATCATATTGAGCTTCCTTTTAAGTTAAACTTCCTTTTAAGTTAAACTTCCTTTTAAAATAAATTTATCCATAATTCAAAAGCGAACTATTTTTTTATGACATCTGAACTTCTAGATTGTCTTGAGTCTAAACGTAACTTGAAGTTTTGAAGGTTGATGGAGCCAACTTTAAGGGAAAAAATAGGAGAGATCTTCAATAAAGTAAATAAACTCTTTAAATAAAAAAATAAATTGCCACTTTTGAAGCGGAAGGAGTACTGAAATATTTGTAAATTTGTACATCATTAAAAAGTGTGGCAAACTTTATGTAAACACGAAGATATTGGTTTCGTAATAATATGTTTGTTACATTCCTTAAAATTGGAAGTGTTTATCAATACAATATAACATATAATTTTTATAAAACTGACTTGTCCATTCAATAAATCATCTCTTCATGTAAAAAAGCTTACTTTATAAGTTTTTATCAAAAAATCAATTCTTTTTCCCAAATATTTGTTAATTTTATTGGGAAACCCCCTTTTCTGCATTCGGAGGGGTTTGAAAGTATCGAAGAAATCATTCCCGGTCTTGAAAACGGCTGCACAATTAATTTCACGTTGATCAGTTTAGCAGTTTCCAAAAATTGTTCTAATTGTGTCATATTTTTTATTAATTTTTTATAAGAACCTTCCGTCTATTAGTATTCAAACAAATCATGAAAACATGAAATCTGTTCGAGCAAGGAAGATGTGGCTAAAGATTTTGATGAATTATGCAGTTAAGTGAAATCACTGAGTGCTGCGAATAAATAATTTTAAGACAATCCAACTTAAATCTTTCATATCTCTAAAACGAGAAATATTATATTGGGATTTTGGTTGGTTCTTGCGTAAAATTTTCTCAAGAAAACAATGAAAATTAACGTTTTGATTTTAGAGCTGTGTTTTGACGTTTAAAACGTCACTTTTTCGAGTAATGAATAACATCAATCGATAGATTTTAATAAAATCTACAAAACGCATATTTTGTCATTTTGGTACGATGTTTAAGTCCAGAGATGTTGTATTTTAAAAATGATGAATTTTTCAACATCTTGTAAAAAAGAAAGGAGGGTCCTGGAACGAGAGGTGGGCGGATCATTCTCAAAAACTGAGGATTTGTTTTGTAGGTCTCAGAAAGTCTATCGGCCAAGTTTGGCGAATTTTCGATTAGATTTTTTTTCTCGCTGTGCACACTTGACATGGAATGACCCATATATAAATAACTAAATTGAAACAATAACCTGAGGACAAAATGGAAAAAAGTTACAAAATTTCAGAAATCGACCAAAGTTACTGAACTCACAAAAATGACCACAAAGTAATAAATGTACAACTCTGGTTAATTTGACGAACTTAACTGATTTTACGAAATTGAAAAAAAGTTACCACATTGACAAAGTCGGCTTATCTGATGGAATTGACAAAAAGAAACTGAAGAATTCACAAAATAGAAAAAGTGATACATTTCACGAATTGAGCCGATTCTGGTAACTACATTAAATAAGAAATTTTAGTCAATTTAGCCAAATTTGTCAACTATGTTTATTTTGTCATTTTTGTTAACTGTATCAATTAAGTAAACTTTTTTATTTGAACCAATTTGACAAGTTTTATGAATTTGGTACTTTTGACCATTATGTCGTTCAGGACATTTTAACCGTTCTACCTTTTTCCAATTATGTCATTTTTGTAATTTTTGTATTTTTCGTAATTTTTGTCATTTTTGCAAATTCTGCAATTTTTCTCATTTTTGTAATTTTTGTTAATATTTTAATTTTCGTAATTTTTGCAGTTTTTGTAATTTTTGTAATTTTTGTATTTTTTTCGTAACTTTTGTGATTTTTTAAATTTTGTATGTATCTTTTGTAATTTTTGTAATTCTTGAAACTTTTTTTTTATTTTTAATTTTTCAAATTTTTGTAATTCTTGAAATTTTTGATATTGTTGTAATTTTGGTTATTTTTGAATTTTTTATTATTTTTTGTTATTTTTTGTTATTTTTTGTCATTTTTGTAATTTTTTTACATGTTATACATTTTTTACATTTTTTACATTTTTGTCATTTGTGTCATTTTTGTCATTTTTGTCATTTTTGTCATTTTTGTCATTTTTGTCATTTTTGTCATTTTTGTCATTTTTGTCATTTTTGTCATTTTTGTCATTTTTGTCATTTTTGTCATTTTTGTCATTTTTGTCATTTTTGTCATTTTTGTCATTTTTGTCATTTTTGTCATTTTTGTCATTTTTGTCATTTTTGTCATTTTTGTCATTTTTGTCATTTTTGTCATTTTTGTCATTTTTGTCATTTTTGTCATTTTTGTCATTTTTGTCATTTTTGTCATTTTTGTCATTTTTGTCATTTTTGTCATTTTTGTCATTTTTGTCATTTTTGTCATTTTTGTCATTTTTGTCATTTTTGTCATTTTTGTCATTTTTGTCATTTTTGTCATTTTTTGTCATTTTTGTCATTTTTGTCATTTTTGTCATTTTTGTCATTTTTGTCATTTTTGTCATTTTTGTCATTTTTGTCATTTTTGTCATTTTTGTCATTTTTGTCATTTTTGTCATTTTTGTCATTTTTGTCATTTTTGTCATTTTTGTCATTTTTGTCATTTTTGTCATTTTTGTCATTTTTGTCATTTTTGTCATTTTTGTCATTTTTGTCATTTTTGTCATTTTTGTCATTTTTGTCATTTTTGTCATTTTTGTCATTTTTGTCATTTTTGTCATTTTTGTCATTTTTGTCATTTTTGTCATTTTTGTCATTTTTGTCATTTTTGTCATTTTTGTCATTTTTGTCATTTTTGTCATTTTTGTCATTTTTGTCATTTTTGTCATTTTTGTCATTTTTGTCATTTTTGTCATTTTTGTCATTTTTGTCATTTTTGTCATTTTTGTCATTTTTGTCATTTTTGTCATTTTTGTCATTTTTGTCATTTTTGTCATTTTTGTCATTTTTGTCATTTTTGTCATTTTTGTCATTTTTGTCATTTTTGTCATTTTTGTCATTTTTGTCATTTTTGTCATTTTTGTCATTTTTGTCATTTTTGTCATTTTTGTCATTTTTGTCATTTTTGTCATTTTTGTCATTTTTGTCATTTTTGTCATTTTTGTCATTTTTGTCATTTTTGTCATTTTTGTCATTTTTGTCATTTTTGTCATTTTTGTCATTTTTGTCATTTTGTTCATTTTTTTAATTTTTGTCATTTTTGTCATTTTTGTCATTTTTGTCATTTTTGTCATTTTTGTCATTTTTGTCATTTTTGTCATTTTTGTCATTTTTGTCATTTTTGTCATTTTTGTCATTTTTGTCATTTTTGTCATTTTTGTCATTTTTGTCATTTTTGTCATTTTTGTCATTTTTGTCATTTTTGTCATTTTTTTAATTTTTTTCATTTTTGTCATTTTTGAATTTATTTTTATTTATTTTTTTAAAATTATTTTTAAATTTTTTTTGAATTTTCTTAAAATTTCACCTATTGATTTTCGATTCGTTCAAGTTGAGTGATATTCTGAATCATTTTTGAATTGAGCAGAATTGTTTCCAAAGAAAAATAAATTGAAAAAGATATATTCCTAATTAAAACCTGCTAAAAACTCAGAAGTTAGCAACGCCCAAAACAGCGTTGCCAATTAATTTTTACGATCATAACAATTTATCCTGGCAAATCGGTTCTAAATCAAAACTCTACGCCTATTTTCGAACCTCAGAAAATCAGTCCAGGGGGCTCCGTGCAAATGACACATTATCACCAATCTGGAATCTTCCTTGTCCCATCTTTATTCTAAAAAACCAAACGAACGTCTCGCTCCAAATTCGGCACCTGTAAGCTGCAAAATTCTTTCTCACCTTCTCTGCTTCTGAGGGTAGGCGTTTGTCCACCGATCAACCGACCATTAGTATCAACACCTCTTAATCTTCGGGACTGATTTTATGGCTTCTGGATGCTGGCTGGACACAAACACTTTTGGTCACCTCGTTAACGATTTGGATCAAGGGGTACCAAAAAAAAAGACGTACATTTGTTTTGTTCCAGCATCCAATTTTTCCACTGTGTATCAGATTGAAACCGACTTTTTTGTACCTTTTTCAGGGGTAATATAAGGCTGAAAAGTGAAAAAAAACGCTCTCATATCAACTGGTCCTAATCAGTTTCCACGTTGTTCTCGCTAGGTGGAGGAAGAAAAAAACATTCGATAAACATAAAACAGCGACCAGTTAATTTCGATTTTCGTATCCGAAAGGTAAGGCAGAGATTTTTTACGCATCCCACACCAAACTGAAGCCCCCATACACACCTTATCACAATCTCATTATCTTCAACAGGTGTTTGCTTAGCATTATTATTATTAGATTTGACTCGCTTCCCAGTTCCGCACTCGAGATCTCGTTAACGGTTGAGCGTAAAATTTTCCTGATACCAAAAATAATGTCCCGTGCTGAAAAAAATTAATTTATTTTGCAAATTAATGGAACGTGATTTAAAGAAAACCTGTGGAATATAAGGAATTTAGAAAAAAAAAACATGCTTGATTTAGTTTTATTTGAGTTGAGTATTATTGTCTCAATATAATTTTTGTTTTATTAGAATAGTTATGACCAAATTTCTTGTTTGGCTTTTTAGCTTTATTTTGATGATACAGAAGTAAAAAATAAGGTCGTGCGAACGGGGGCGGTTCTGAATCACTCAAGGCCAAAGATATTTCATTTTACGATACTATACGACGTTCACGAATTGAAACTTATTTTTATTGTTAGTTTAAAACTGTAATTTGATAAACCTTTTGAATTAACATAAAATTCATGCATCGAATACCAATTTTACTTATTGAAAAGCTGGAAGTCATGTGAGAGGTGATAATTATCCACGATTGCAAAAAATATCTTAAAATTAGGATTCATTACTTCATTACTGATCGTTTTGTATATATAAAGTCTTTTAATTATGTCATTACAAATTTTATGGTGCTATACAATCCCAAGTAACCAAAAGTTCCATAGAATGGTCTCTTAGAAGCTTACTCAGCCCTGATTGAAGGCTTTATAGCGTTCTACTCAGCTGAAATTTTAAGTTCTTATTGATACTTTCAAGTTCCATAAACAAAGCTGAGTAGAAGGCTACTCAGCTTCAAATGAAACTTTGAAAAAAAAATCTTGCAAAAATAAAGCGTTACTTTTTTACTTTGAATTCGGATCTGCTTTAATCTTTATTACTATTTATATTTGTTTCTATTTTCAACAATTTTAAACTTACTTGAAAAATTTTCCTGCATGAAGATTTGAACCTGAACCTGTGGAATGAAAGCTGAGCACGTTACCTTTGAACCGTGGCTGTTTTCTGATTCAATTGCATTTAAAAC
Source organism: Uranotaenia lowii (assembly GCF_029784155.1). Taxonomy (NCBI): domain Eukaryota; kingdom Metazoa; phylum Arthropoda; class Insecta; order Diptera; family Culicidae; genus Uranotaenia; species Uranotaenia lowii. Next base: position 326,902,678 of record NC_073692.1, on the reverse strand, counting down.
ATCTATTTGAAATAATTTACGGGTTATCCTTTTAAAAGTAGGCGCGATGAAAAATAGTAAACAATCAGCTTCAAAAAGTATAAACAGAAGTTGTGAAACGAGGACTGCCGTACGAAATAAATTATCCTTGCCTCAATTTTGCTCACCATGAATAGATAATATCCGTGTAAATCGTATCCACATTTAAATTTGAACGTAAGTGCACGAACTGAATTCTTTTTTGTAACATATGTATCTCATTGTATAATGTTTATTTGCAGTTAAGAAAAGGAATATACCTAAATATGTGGGCCGTGAACAAGCCGCTGCAATTTCTGTTACAAAACAATCCAATTTTAAAAAAAACTGCAGATATAGATTCTACATGAGGAAGTTGTAATTTGTTTCTATTTTTTATATTTTCCTAAATTAAAACACATTTCATGTACATTTTAGATTGGCTGAAACCAAAGAAAACAAAATTGAAGAAAATTATCAATTTTTACGGCAAATCCTCGCATTCAACGTTGGAATAAGGATGAGCTCAATCGACCCACATTTCCTAAGTGTCCATCAATGAACTTCCCGTCGAAATAATCTGCCTTTAATGTTTGTTGGAACGTACTAGGTGCTGGATGTGTCGTTAATGTTGCTGTGAGAGTTACTTTCATTGAAAAGGGAAACAAGAAGAATCGGAATTACTATGTTTCTACTAATGCGAAATCGTAAAAACTATGAAATGTAGTCTGATAGTAAATATTCATATGTAATTAACCTAATATATATTATCGCTGATAAATATGCATTTCCCAAATAATTTTTACTTTATTTATGTTTCTTCCTCCACTTATTTTTGTCCAATTCACCATCGAAGTAGGGATAATGCAACTTTTTTGGGAAAACTTATGAGCATGATAGATCGAACTGTTACCAATTAAGAATGTTCCAAAACTAAAGAGTTTGTGTTTGACAATTCTGGTTCAAGGAAAGCTGGTGCTGAAATTTGACTTTTAATTAGTAAAATATTCTCATAATATTATTTTCTTTTTTCATTCAATTTTGTTCCAATAGCCGGCGACGGTAATAAAGCAAACCATTCTTTCTTATTTTTTGTAATAATCCATTTTTGTTCACAAATTGAGAATGCATTCGAAAATTTTTTTAAGAGAATGTAAACAAACCATTTGAAAATTTTGACACAACTCAATTCGCATTGAAGTTCCATAGAAGTTCCGCATAGAACCAAAAAGTTCGTAAGAAGTTCCGCAAGGAACCAAAAAGTTCGTAAGAAGTTCCGCATGGAATCAAATAGTTCGCAAGAAGTTCGTAACGAAGCACGATAAGCCGAGTTGATATCCGAACTTTTTAAGGTACTTGGAACGCACAAATATGTTATATGCTACTTGTTTAGACTTTTTATGTTCGTTCAGAAGTCCAAATGAAGCACTTAAGGAAAACGGATTTTATTTCTCTCGAGTACCTTTTACTCAGCGAAATGTGAACTTAAAACGTACAAGATTAAGTAGCTATGTGACTTTTGGTTACTTGGGATATTTAAAAAATAAACCAATTCCAACATAAATTATTTGCTTGAAGTCTTGCATACGAAATGCATATAATGATTAAAAATTTTCATGATTTGCAGGTTTTTATAGACAAATTTGGAATTTGAATTATTTCTATTTGTTGTGTATTGTATTTTCGAGCTTTGTAGCCTATACCAAAAACAATAACTTTGCCATAAAATACTCCGAAGGAGTTATCGAGTTGGATATAAAAACAAATAAAATCAGGAGCTAGGCTCAGTTATATCTTATACATCAAACTCTAAACATCTCGTTATTTTCTTGAGGAAACTCATTTTAGTGGCGAACGAGGAAAATTTATTGTAAAAGATAGCTTAATTCTCCTAAAGGATATCGGTCGCGTGTTCGGTATATTTTCCATTGGAGTGGCTTGTTCGGTAATTCGGGAAAAACGTTGGATATAGTTTCGGCGCGATTTCCGTGGCATCATATGGATCACATGCACAGACTTTGATCAGCCATTTTATAAGTGCTTTTCATCTTTCACGGCTGGGTATTATCTCGGCAGACTATTGTTAAAAACCTATTGTAATTCCCATGAAGAGGTGAAAAAGAAATTATAGAGTGGATTGGTTCAGCGAGCAATAAAATTCGTTGCATGTTATTTACGGCAGCGTGATTCGAAATCAAATCAACGGCTGTAGAATTCCAAAGAAAAACGGGGGTTTTGTGATTTGGGAAAAAATCAGCCGATAAAGAAAAAGTCGTTTTGATAACAAGAGTGGGAGCGTGCTATCCTGAAGGAAAAAGTGGATATATAAAAAAAAAAAAGCGTGTCGAAAAAAAAAAGAAATCAGAATTGGAGATTAAAAATAAAGGAAAAAGTGGTTTTGGTGTAATAAAAAAAAAATCATTCCCGTTTCAAGTGTTTTTTCAGTGAGTCATAATTCCGCATAGTTGGTGGGCATCTGAAATTCTTAGGCCGAGTAGTAGATCTGTGAAGTGGTCACAATTCTGGAAATCCAGTGGTAGCAAGGTGAACTGAGAAGTGAGACGGTGATAAGTCGATTTGCAGAGAGAAAAGTAACAAAACTCAACGTTTTCTCCTTACATCAACGAGGGCGTTGGTAACCATCAACAGAGAGTTGGTGAGATCATCAACCGGTTCACGAGTGAGTTCCAAAGGTCACGTAAGTCGTTCCAAATTTTAATCATTTTTATAATTTTATTTAGATCATATCATCAGAATGTCTTTGATCGGTGCTGTGGACTATTATGTTCAAGGTTCCAACTTTGATGATTATATGGAACGTATGGGTTTCTTGTACCAACTTAATAATATACAGCCTGAAAATAAACGAAGCCTGTTCATCACTTTGAGCGGGCCGGTGATTTTTAAGGAATTGAAATTGATATTTCCTGGTAGAGATTTGAGTACCATTGACTATGATTTAATGATTCAAAGCTTGAGACAAAGATTGATAAAAAAAGATGATTTGATGCTAATTAGATGGAAGTTCGATCAGCGTCGACAAGGCCCAAACGAATCGGCAGAGAATTACATTCTGGCGGTGAAGTTATTGGCGGAAGATTGCGATTTTGGGGATCGTAAGGAGGAGTTCATAATGAACAGGATAATATTTGGGTTACATGACAAAGAACTACAAAAAAGAATGTTTAGGCAAGTTGGTTTGACTTTATCAAATGTTGAGCAGATGGTTGTAAGGAGTGAGCTGGCTGAACTTCGATCTCAGGTGTTTGGGGAAGAGTCTGAGAGAGTGTTATCGGTCAAGCACAGATTGGGAACACGATCAGGAGACAACCATGGTGATCTCGAAAGCCGTGATAGAAATGCAGTGAGATATAGAAATCGAAGTTATGGAAATGAGCGCAGTCGTAGTTATAGCAGAGATAGAGTTCAGAGATGATACTCGGATTACAACAACCGTCGTTATTCTCATAACAGATATGAGCCAAATCGTTTTTCAAGGAATGATAGGTTTACTGATTCACGGCAAAGAAACGATTATCGATCCACTCCAAGATTTAATAGTCATGAGAATTTGATATGTGATAGATGTGGTGAGAAGGGTCATATCAAGCGAAATTGCAATTCATTCAAATTGAAGTCTGCTAATTTTGTTGATCGACGTGACAACTCTCCTAACAATACTTATGACTTCAAACGACTCAGACTGAATAATTCAGATGATGATAATGATGATGGTGAAGATATTGATGACAATGAAGTATTTCCGTGTATGATGATTTCAGCCCGGGGAAATATAAATGAGCCTTGTTTAGTTTACGTTTTGATTGAAAAAATTAAATTTAAAATGGAAATAGACTGTGGAGCAGCAGTATCTGTCATTAGTAAATTTACATATGATTCACATTTTGGAAAAATTAAATTAATGAAATGTAATAGCAAATTGGTTGTTGTGAATGGAGAATCATTGGACATTTTTGGCAAAATCTCTGTGAGAGTGGAAGTTAATGGACGAGTATGTGAGGTCTGGTTGATAATTTTGAATAGCAAAAATAATTTCATACCTTTGTTTGGACGAAATTGGATGGACATTTTCTACCCTGGATGGCGCAATACTTTTTCGGTTCCTTTTTCAATAAACAATGTTGCAGTTGGAGAGTACGAGAAGAGTGAAATGAGTATAATAAAAAATATGTTTCCAAAGGTTTTTGAGAGAGACTTATCTAAACCCATTATAGGATTTGAAGCAGATCTCATGGTACGAGAAGAGCAGCCCATTTTTCGAAAAGCGTACGATGTGCCTTACAAATTGCGAGAAAAAGTTAAGCAGCATTTAAGCGAATTAGAGCGACAAAACATAATAACACCAATCGATGCTAGTGAGTGGGCTTCTCCAGTTGTTGTTGTTTTGAAAAAGGACAATGAGATAAGATTAGTCATCGACTGCAAGGTATCTATTAATAAAGTTTTAATCCCCAATACCTATCCTCTTCCTTTGGCACAAGATATTTTTGCCACATTATCAGGTTGTAAAGTGTTTTGCTCTCTTGATTTAACAGGGGCTTATACGCAACTCAAACTTGCGGAAAAATCTCGAAAATTTATGGTAATCAACACTATTGTTGGTCTTTTTACTTACAACCGTCTTCCCCAAGGTGCGTCTTCTAGTAGTTCTGTCTTTCAAAAAGTAATGGATCAAATTTTATTGGGATTAGAAAATGTTTGTGTTTATTTAGATGACGTGCTGATTTCAGGCAAGACTAAAAAAGATTGTTATGACAAATTGTTAATCGTTCTTAAAAGATTAAATGATGCAAATATAAAAGTGAATTTTTCCAAGTGCCAATTTTTTGTAAATTATTTGATTTATTTAGGACATTCAATTTCAGACAAAGGATTAGCTCCTTCCCCAGAAAAACTTCAAACAATTCAAGAGGCAAAAAAAACCTACGAATGTGACTGAACTCAAGGCTTTTTTGGGCTTAATAAATTATTATGGAAAGTTTGTTCCACATTTGTCGATAAAACTTAATCCACTTTACAATCTTTTGAAAAAAAAAGTTAAATATATTTGGGATGAAAATTGTCAAGCTGCATTTGATTTGAGTAAACAAGCATTAATAAACGCTGACATTTTAGAGTTTTATGATCCAGCAAAACCAACTATTATTGTTTCAGACGCTTGCAATTATGGGGTTGGTGGAGTATTAGCACAAATTGTAAATGGAATAGAAAAACCTATTAGTTTTGTTTCGTTTTCCTTGAATTCAACTCAAAAGTCTTATCCCATTTTGCATCTGGAGGCTTTAGCTTTGGTGTCTGTTGTGAAGAAGTTTCATAAATATTTATTTGGTCAACGTTTTACATGTTACACAGACCATAAACCTTTGTTAGGAATTTTTGGAAGGGAAGGGAAAAATCAACTTTGCGTTACAAGGCTCCAACGATATGTGATGGAATTATCTATTTATGAATTTGATCTCAAATATCGACCTGCATCACAAATGGGAAATGCAGATTTTTGCTCCCGGTTTCCTCTTGATCAACAAATTCCTAATAACTTGGATTATAACAACATAAACAGCATAAATTTTTTTAATGATTTTCCTTTAAATTTTGAAAATATAGCACAAATGACTAAGAGAGATAATCAACTATTACAAATCGTTAAATTTATCAAAGTGGGTTGGCCAGCAAAAGTAGAAAAATATTGTCAAGCATTTGTTTCATTAAAAGATGATTTAGAGCTTGCCGATGATTGTTTGTTGTTTAAAGATCGGGTGATTATTCCACATTCATTGCAATTCCAAATTTTAAACCTACTTCATGCAAATCATAATGGAATCGTGAAAATGAAGCAAACTGCTAGACGCTCCATTTTTTGGTTGGGTATAAATAAGGATATCGAAAAATTCGTTAAGCATTGCCAACCATGTCTAAAAACTACGAGTTTACCCAGAAAGGCAGTTTTTTCACCATGGATACCCACAACAAGGCCTTTCAGTAGAGTACATGCCGATTTCTTTCACTTCAATCAACAAAATTTTTTAATTATTGTGGACAGTCATTCAAAATGGTTAGAGATAGAATTAATGAAATTTGGAACAGACGCGAAAAAAGTGATAAGGAAATTTACTTCATGTTTTGCAAGATTTGGACTTCCAGATGTGTTAATTACAGATGGTGGACCACCGTTTAGCTCTCAAGAATTTGTTTCTTTTATGGAAAGACAAGGCATAAAGGTGATGAAATCTCCGCCTTACCATCCAAGTAGTAGTGGACAGGCTGAAAGAATGGTGAGAACGGTAAAAGATACATTCAAAAAGTTTATTTTAAATCAAAAAACAAAAACCATTCCCATTGAAGATCTGATTACTTATTTTTTAGCTAACTATAGAAACACTTGCGGAGTTGATGATCAAAAATTTCCATCAGAAAAAATATTTAATTTCAAACCAAAGACCTTACTTGATCTATTGCACCCTAGTAAACAGTATAAAAACTTTCTTCAAAATCAATCTGAGGGGGAAAGGAAGAGAGAAGAACACATTACAACCTTAGAAAAGTGCCTCAATACAGGTGACAAGAAGGAAACTCTTTGGAATAGTTTTCTTTCAGAACAACCTGATGCTTATTCAAAGTTAATGCAAGGCGATAAAATCTATTACAAAAATCCAAATAAAAGAGAAATCCAGAAATGGATAGAAGCAAAGTATGTGAAAAGAGTCTCACCAAATATTTTCTTAATATCTATTGGCAGTACCACGATGAATGCACACCGCAACCAACTGAAATTGGTGGAACAACAGCGATCGAAAGGGGTCACCATAAATGTGCCAATCCAGAGGAACAAGCGTAGGAGAAAAACATCATCTTCGGACGACGATAATCAGAGCCCGCATGATAACACGCTATTGGAGTCCGAGATAATGCCCTCGTCGAAATTTAAGTGCATGGAGGTGTCACGAAGTCCTATCCAGACACGAAGTAGATCACGTTTGGAAAATGTGCAAAAGAATTATGAAATTTGATTACCAAGTGAATTAAGAAAAAGAATTGTTCTGTGAATTTAAAATCAATACTTATGTAAGCCTAAACTTAATATTATGATTGTAAATTCAAACTAAAGGAAAGAGAACTGTTGTGTATTGTATTTTCGAGCTTTGTGGCCTATACCAAAAACAATAACTTTGCCATAAAATACTCCGAAGGAGTTATCGAGTTGGATATAAAAACAAATAAAATCAGGAGCTAGGCTCAGTTATATCTTATACATCAAACTCTAAACATCTCGTTATTTTCTTGAGGAAACTCATTTTACTATTAAAAGAGAAAGCAATTGAAATAATATGTATCAAGCTCGAATTCGAACAACAAATCTGTGTTTCAATTTTTTCCCATTAAAAATCCTTGCATTTTCACAATCTGAAAAGAAAACACACGAAAGATTTTAATCAAGGTTTGAAATCAAAGATTTAGTTAATCAAGAACAAAGATTTCGCTTATAAAAAATGAATTCATGGAGTACAAAACTTCGCTGCATTCTGAAATTTTTAAATAAAGAACCCGGATATTTCATTTTTATTCCAGGCAGTTCAAGGCGTGACTTTATTGAGGATGAATTCTATGTTACAAAAAAATGCATTGCTCATGGTTTGCCTCCACTTTATATCAGAAAAATCTAAAGTTTATTCAGTTTCAGGAAAGATGACAATGAATTTATTAAATATAATTCTTTCAAATATAGTTTAAGTTTTTCCTAAATGGATGTGTAGAAAATCACACAGGGTTTAAGCTGGTTTTCAATGTAAGTTTGAATATGTGATTCTAAGTGGACTTTGCACTAGAAAAAAAAAGATTTGTCCGTCAATATAAATTATTATTTTTCTACAGAGCCTGCGACAAAATTCAAAACGATTTGATGCATGTGAAGCTTTTATACTGCTGTTGTTACTCAAAAAATGCAAGAAAAAATAAACAAATTTTTAGTCCTTTACCCGAAAAGTTTTTTCTTATAATTTGAGGTTGAGATAACTACGTAATTTTTTTCTACTTTATGGCTTAGCATCATTTTTTTCTCTTCTTAAATTTTTCAAATAACTACCCTTAACTAGATATAAGTTTTTATCACGAGCTCCGTCGAAACTATTTTTTTAAGCAAAACAACATTTTACTGTTTAAAATATCCTTGTCTGGGTATTATAAATTTTACAAAATCTTACGACTGAAAGAACTCAAGGGTTTCAGTTAATTATAGCGATGTTTTAAAGACATTCACCGTCTAAGCAGATTCACGCTTTGAAGACTGAATAAATGATGCGGACAACTTAGGATTAATATTTAATACCCAGTACTCAAATGGAAATCGAACCCATGCCATTATCGTCTTACTACGATAACCACTCAACAACCGAGACGCACAAAGCGATTTCAAAGCTACTAAAGCTCGATTAAGCAATTTAAGTTAGTTTTAAAATTTTCAGTCATTTCTATGTAATTGAAGCATGGATTACGACAAATCTGGACCAATTAAAACGGATGTATCTCGGAGCTTTGTAAACGAAATAAAAATGTTTTGTACTTATAATGTAGGGTTTTATTGCACTTTGAAGGAAAAATAATAAACAAAATATTCCGATGTTGTTTTGATGAATTTTCAAACTTTTCTTCGAACCACTCATCATAGTTTGGACACCCTATTCGCTGACCTCAGCGGCCATTTTTTTCCACAATCTCTGTTGCATCCCAAGTCATCCTGCCATTCTTCTCCATCTTCTGCTTGACAACTGCCCAACATTTTTCGATAGGGCGAAATTGAGGGCAGTTGGGTGGGTTGATGTCCTTTTCGACAAAATCCACCACACTACTGCACCACTGCAGTGGCTTTATAAAATTTTTGGCCAGGAAGCTGCCCAAAATCCATCTTCACGTACGTTTCGTCATCCATGAGGATACATCCGTCGTACTTCTTTGAAATCTTGTTGTATAACTTCCGTTTACGTCCTTTGGCTACTTAATTCTGCTTCAATGTCCGGTGTGGTTGAATTTCTTGGCGATGTCGTAATCCGACTACCCTGTGTTTGCCTTGATCGTTCTCAACACATTCAAATGCAGTTTCCGATCTTTAATTCCACTATGACGCTTGGTATGAACCTGCCGATCGATAGTATGCATCTCACGGAAACGTTTGAGAACGCTGCACACGCTGCACGTGTAACTTTTTTGGAACAAAACGAATCGTCATGAAATTTTCAGCACTGATCAGCACTGAAAATTTCCAAACAAAGTACTGTCAAAAACTTCCCGATCCGACTACCAGGAGCGCTATGGTATAATAAACAGTGCGTCCAGATTTGTCGTGATCCATGCCTTAAAAAAACTCTGATATGATTGTGAGCCTACTTGGTTGTATAATTCAACTGAAGCAAAACAATCGCAAATGGTTTTTTATTCAACCAAGGTATAAGTTGAGTTCAGATAGGGAAAGTGAGCCTTAACTTCACATGCTCCTTATCTTGGCATGTTCCTTATCTTGGCATGCCAAAATGCAATTTTGGTAATAACCTTATCTTGGCATACAATTTCACTAATTGAACGCACCAGTGATGGCATTTCAATAAAAATCTGTTTTATAAATCAAGCAACTTTATGCTTCTGTATGCTTCAAATTACGGGCTTAACTGCGCTGAAATTTTTGAAAACAATTTACTCGATCAATTGTTTATTTTTCTCATCCACTTTGGATTTGATATTTCTTTGTTTTACAATCGATTTAAGCTCGAAACAAGCTCGGAGCAGGAAACAGCGTTGCTAGATCTACGGATTTCTCCGTGGATCTTTGGATTTTGAGCACTTCAACGGATCTCTACAATGTTCAAAATCTACGGATTCTCAGCACTCCTTACGGATTTTCTACGGATTATCAAAAATCGAAAAAAAAAATGTCATCAAGTTCAAATTCAGTATTTTTTTCGTTTTTCGCCACATCTACGGGATTGAGAGGCTTGCAATATGGCAACGCTGACAGGCAGCAGGTAGCCGTTCGTCGAACGTCGAAGCACATAGCATAGCATAGCATAGCATAGGGTGACTACACACATCTTGCATTGGCTGATACACAAGGTACAACTAATAATCAATCCCGAAACAAGTATCTGGATTCAATACTCGTTTCAAGTGCTGATATTGAGTATTAGTGTGGTACCACAATGCACACCGTGGCAAGTCAATGTAATCATAGAAGGGGTGGTCCGAAACAGCTAAATAAACTTTTCAGGTGCAGAGAACTCATACTACCCTACATACAGTGGATGCTGTTTTCAGACAGGAGAGGGGAGGGGGTTTTTTATGATTACGGGGAATCCTACTTGGCAAATAGGATTGATGAAAAATAAAGTTACGGTTTACAAATAAATACAAAAATAAACAAATAAATACAAACATAATGGAACGAGCTCACCAATTTTGTGATGTACCCAGCTTAGTTCATGGGGGCCTTTCTGAGATGTGGAACCAACTGACCACCCTTCGAAAAACTAAGGCCAATCCACGCACATTAAATAACACTTTATTTCTACAAATTTTCACTATTTTCAAAAAAAAAAAAAACCCCGTTCGTCGAACGTCGAAGCACAGTGGTCAAAAAATATAAAAAATCGACCTAAATTAAAATAAATAAACCGATTGAAATAACTCAAAAATATCATGAATGTATTTTTGATTGAAATCTATTTTAAAAATACTTCTCGAGTGTATTTAGCATCTAACATGAAACAATAACGCTTGATGGTTGACATCGATTCATTAAATTTCACTTCTAAGCTAGAAAACAACCATATCCAGAGCCGATCTGATATTCTGGATCTCAATGTTGAAGTTACTATGTACAACACCCAAAAGATGAATCTTTAGATGAATCTTTATAGATTTGCTTTATTTATGTGACGTAAGATTACAATCAAATGGAATAAAGTTCAACGTATTTTTATTTCATTTAATTTGTAGGTGAACATTTTGCTGCATAGGAGTCACATTTTTGGAAATTGTTACAACTTTCTAAATATCATACTCTCTGAGTATAATTTTTATTAAAAAAAAAATCCATGACAATATTGAAAAACTATGTTATAACGAGCTTAAATTTTTAATATTTTCAATTTCCTGTGAATTCCAAAATTAAATTTTGACCAAGTTTGTTTTGGATTACGGATAACTGCGCATCAGCAGGAGGAGATAGCTTTTGTCGATAGGAATATGAGAAGAAAACGCTGCCGAGTTTGAGGGATGGTTTGGCATGAATGCGAGAGGATGCATCCTAAATTTGTTGCATTTTCTTCTCGCTTCCATTGTATATGGTTCCCAAACGAACAAGTGAGATGTTAATTTTTTCTATTCAGTAGAAGAGAGCGAAAGTTTGTCTTGTTTTTCAAACCAAGTTTCCGCATACGATTGCTGGAAAATTGATAAGGTGACATTTTTAATATGTATGATTCCAAAACTCGTTTACTCACTTGAGTTTGAGCTTAAGCTGGCTTCCTGTCTGATAAAAAAAATTCGACATACGATTTGTTTGCTTGGTTAATATATGTTTGTTATTCATTTCAATAGTTTTTGGGCTTGTGATATAGCTCAGTTGGCAAGTCCGTTGTCTCCTGAGCCGATGTCCGCGAGTTCGAGCCCAAAAGTAATTATCGAACACAGTTGTACCGGATAAGTTTTTCAATAACGATCCGCCAACTGCAACGTTGATAATGTAGCGAATGCCATGATGATGGTAAAACGACTATAATCGAAACAAAAAAAATTTGAATAGTTTGGAACCTCTTTGTTTTAAAGTTTCCTTAATATTGATGAAAATTTCAAACAAACAGAAAGCTGAAACTATTTTAACGTAAGATTTCGTATCTCCGACTTTTGAAAAAATACAATGCATTGTTGAGCTTCCCCCAAAATAATATCAGCGAACTCGTGTGGCCCGTTGTTGTATTAGCGACGCGCGTATTTTTTTAAAGACCGCCAAAATTAGGAGCACAGAAAAAGCGAAAATTGGGAGCGGAGGCCACAAAAAGGAGCATTTCCATCAAAAGATTGAAAGGGTTTATCTTAAATAATCCATGCCCTAGCAGAGTCGTTTTCACGCTGCATCTCTAAAATAAGCTCTTTTTGCACCCCGGAGGATGACATACTCGTCAAAGGCGATTTCAATATGCCCGGATTGAAGTGGTGCTCCAACCATGGTAGCTTTCTGTACCCGGATCCTGCTCGTTCTACCTTTTCGACACCTTCAAACATAATATAACTTAGTTTCCCTGAGTACAGCGACCTTGCGTCAGATCAACAGCGTCTTGAACAAAAACGGTCGTATGCTGGACCTTTGCTTTGCCAACGATGGGTCTCGTATACTGACCATTGAATTAGCTCCTGCACCGCTCGTTAAAACAGTTCCACATCATCCTGCTCTATCGGTTTTACTTGAAGTAACTAATGCCGTTTTCGTTTTTCCCCACTGGCGCGGGGCAAAACTTTTTCCGAATAAACAAACAGAATCGTCACCCGGGACGATGCAAATATATGGTTGCTACAGTCAACCTTATGCTTACCCCCAACACTGACAACTTCTACGGGTTGCAACCGCCTGCTTGAGGTTCAAACCTCGGGCAAAACTAGTGGACTTCTGAATTAATAAACGAACACAAAAACAGCAGTTCGGGCAAAACTCGTGGATAACTAGGTTACCACTGGTAATAAACGAAAACACTATAAGTTGAACGCTCGTGTTGTAAATCTACCAGCCTTTTACCTCGACTATAAGAACGCCAACTTCGATGACATTTCTCGCATCTTGGCTACCATCAACTGGGTATCAGAGCTCGATTTATCGGATCCTAACGCTGCTGCTGAAACCTTCTCGCATATCCTGAACTAGGTCATCGATCGTCACGTGCCTAAACGTACTACCAGAGAAAATCTCCGAACTCCTTGGGTTACGACTGAATTGCGGCGACTAAAAACGGAAAAAAGATGTGCGCTTCGAAATAACAAGAAGCATTCGGCTCATTTTTCAAGCTTCGCTTTATAGAGCCATCTTCCCTCTACTATGGAAGGAAGCTTACATGTTCCCGGTTCATAAAAAAGGAGATAGGAGAGATATAAACAATTACCGTGGAATATCTGCTTTATGTTCTATTGGCAAACTGTTTGAATTGGTGGCCTTGGATCCTTTTTTCACGTCCTGCAAAAATTACATCTCCAATGATCAGCACGGATTCATGCCCGAAAGCTCTACAACAAGTAACTTGCTAACGTTTACTTCTGATGTGCATGAAAGTTTTTCTGCCAAATCTCAAACTGATGCAATCTATAGGGGAGAATGAGGATACTTGATCCCTGGGGATACTTGATTCCTTGGCTAGATCTCGAAACTGGAATGTCTTACAAAGATCAAATGTTCTAGAAATATGTGCCAAAATGAGCAAAATAACAATGCTTGTAGTTTAAAATTTTTTAACAAAATAATTGTTTTAGTAATTGAACTTTGTTTGAAAAATTTCACAAAATGTAACTTGAAGATCTTTTTTCATTACTTTAAAATGTTCCTTACATGGGAAAATTATGAAAAAAATATTTGTTCCAATATGTCAATCGTTCGAGCGTAAAATGAGCTTCATAATGCCATATTTTCAAAGTAATGGAAAACTCTCAACTTTTTTCAGAAAAAGTTTTCTAAAATGTTGATTATGGGTACAATTGATCCCCTAGAGTTGGGTACAATTGATCCCCCCTTCCATACGGCATATTCTTCTTCTGAATTGATCGTTATGATTGCTGATTACGAAATTACTAATATTTGTCCAAAAACTAATATTTATCAAACAATTGTCTGAAGAAAAGGGCAAAAATAGTTAATTTTCTCTTAATTATAAAAAATAGCGCCTTTAAGTATGCAATGTTTTAGCGCTGAGACAAAGTTATAGAATTTTCTTCTTATGTCTGCTATAAATTATGAAATGAGAACAAACATGACCAAACCAGTCAATTAACATTCTATCTTGGGGTTTTGTTTGATTTTTATACAAGGATTAGGGCTTCCTGAATAAAAGATCAAGTCTCCTTCAATAGGGGATCAAGTCTCCCCTAACTTCAGAAAAATCGCAATTTTTTTACTCCCACGAAAATGCTTCTAGTTCATCAACGGCTTCAAGTATCGTTCTAATTTTTGGAGCATAGAAACTTGAAGTTACAAGCTGTCAGAAAATGTCAAAGACGGCGAGTTGCTAATTTTTTCCAAAAAGATATGGTGAAAATAAGAAAAGGGGATCAAGTATCCCCACTCTCCCCTACCGATCTGTCCGCAGCATTCGACAAGGTGAACCATGAGATTGCCATCGGAAAACTCGAACGCTTAGGATTCTATGGTACGCTACTGGGCTGGTTCCGCAGTTAATGTGGATTCGATCCATCCATGTATCACTGTATAGATCAATGCAAAGTCAGCCTATCGACTTTGCTTCTTCTAGACAATAATACGGTGTGGGACAAATGGTCTTGTGCGGCAAGAAGTTTTCTCAAATCACGCTCTTGGCTCATTTTCAACACCTTTCATGCTTCCTAATCTAATCTATCCGTCTATAATTTTCATTACTTTCATTTGAAATTCTTTCTGTTAGAATGTATAATTCACCGAAATTCCATTAATCATTAAATTAGAATCAAATAACAGTTAGGTTTGACGCACACCAATGCGTAGCCCGCTAAAAAAAACTAAAGTCTTTAGTGGAATCCTTTCAGAATTGTGGATGCTGATAAGGTAAGATGTAAAACATGATTAAAAATGTGTTAATATTTTTTGATTAAAAATAGCTTAACTCTATTATTGGGGATAAGAGGGGGGTAGGACAGGGCATCAAACGACTGAAAAACTGATTTACGATGGATTGTGGGTTTAAGCCAGCCGGAGTATCTCGGCAAATTAAGAATCTTGAGTAGGTTACTTAGGTACCTTTTCAGGATTCATTTTTTGTGTCGAACAGTTAGAAGGGAGTAAGATGAGTCAAACCTGTCCCAAGTCAGTGGTAACGGACCCCTTGGTTGTACTGCACTTATTGTTGATGAGTTAAGCATGAACAATATTTGAATGTGCGATCGAGACTTCCCGTACTGACTCGGGTCGAAAGACCTATCAGCCACTACTGGTGGGTCAAACATACATACATACATACATACATACGGCCAAATTTAGGAACACAGAAAGAGCCACAATTTAGAGCGGGGGGCACAATAAGGAGCATTTCCATCAAAAGATTGAAAGAGTTTATCTCGAATAATCCACAATCTTTACCCAAGCTAAATTTTTACTTCATTCCAGGTAAGTAAGCAATCATATTTATCGAAGGACATTCAAATGTGCACCTTACAGGAGGGCGATGAAATTGTCACACACAAAATTGATTCGCAAAATTAGAGTTTTCAACCGATCGCCATCATATTTTCAGGTTTTGAAAAATAACTAAAAAGCTTCATTTAACCATTTTCCTCATATTTTATTTACAGTGCATACGCAAATATCCGCACTTTGGACTTAACCGCGGCCATAAGATTCTGCCCAAATGGGAATCAACTGTTTTTTGCATGTAAACCCATACTTTCTTTAGTTCCTCGACTGTCTTCACTACTTAAGGTCGTTTAAGAAGATACTGCTTCATAATCGACCAGTACTTTACAGATTTGACGGACTTGTTCTGCTTCTCGTCGTGATTAGGAGCCTTTCGTACCTTGAACGTTCGATGCCCAGCCTTAGTTTTGGCCTTCTGGACAAAACTTCGGCTTAGGTACAGACGTACAGCTGCTTAGGGATTCTTTGGTCGCATCTTAGAATCAGTCTCATCATTTTATTTTGAGGTCTCTGTAAACGAGCCATTTGTTGATCATTTGCACTGCATATTATAAAAGGGCATAACTCAAAATGCGGCGATATTATTGCTTTGTTTAAGTAGAGAAGAATCTATTGAGTCAAATAATTACGCAACCGAGAGATAATTCCAAACTTTTGTGCTATTTTCTCAACAGCATAGTCGATATGGTTTATGAAATTTAATTTTTCATCAATTATAACACCAAATTTCGTGAACTATTTCAAGACGTACACTATCGATACTAACATTAATTATATCACAGTTTGCAGGTTTGATTCGGAGTGCTTATTATGCCCCGGGTGCTCGTTATGCTATAATCTCTCCTATGGAAGATTTCTTTAAAAATTTGATCATAATTTATCAAAAACTGATCTCAGACAACTTGTATCGATCATTACAAGCAGGAATAATCAAATTGTGTGAAAAAAATCAATTTTTTCCCGCTCGCTCTCCCACTCTCCAAAGTGCGTTGTTTTAAAAACGCTTACTGCAGAAGATAGTAAGTTGCTATTGAAATACTGGTATCTGAACATTTCTTATACCGTGGTAGATTTAGAAGAAATCTTTGTTTGGTTTGATTTGAGAGTAATTACTATTTTTCCAATTTTAAAGAAACGCTTATTAAAATCAATGAATCTTATCAGTTTTGAATAAACAAAAAAACTGAATATCCTACTAAATTTGATGTTTTTATTCTTACGGAAATCACAAAATCATAGAAATGTTTATTATTTTTTATCAGTTAATTATCAACAAATACAAAGCAAATAATCAACAAGCAAACTTTTATCGGAGTGATAATGACCCAATTGGTTCCACAAAGGAGAACTATATTTCTTGAGCAAATATCCCCAACGAATCAAGTCTCCATTCAAGGGGAAGATTAATTAGTCTTCGAAAATCGGGAGCCAAGAACGGGAGGAGTTCGGTTTTTGGGCAGATCTACGATGTAGAAGACTGAAGTTCAATCCTATATCTTTGGCTCCGACAACTTGGGCCACAAATTCGGCACAAGGGCAGCAATCTAAGGCGTCCATCCAAAAGCGAGCGTACGCGATCTGCATACCACGATAATGGATTACCGTCCGGTTTTGGGGAGGGCCATAAATCCTGGCCGCCACGATAGATCTTGCGGATGCCCAGAGGCGGAATTTCGGTCCGTGAATTATGGGCAAAGAATAGCAACCCCCTCAAATCCCCCAGCATCGTCAGCTCACCCACAGAATCTTTCCTATTCCTATTCCTGAGAAAATCGAGAAAGAGAGGGTGTGCATAATTATCGCAAAGCTGACGGAATCTTAATGTCAAACACGAGAATCGTGTGGACAACATTAGGAATATCAGATGAGATGATAACGGTGGACAGATTTTATTCTGTGGCAAAGCGCCGACCGGACTATTTGTCATTCCGGAGCGGTACTCAATTTAAACTTTCCGGCAGCGAATGGGAGAGTTTCCTAGCGGAGCAACGATAAAGTGTTGCGGAACCAATCAGACCCATCTTGTTTGGGAATCTTTATCGTAATTTTTATTTAAAGTTAATTACTAGAAGCATAAACTCGATTTCAAATAAAACTGTTTCAACTCCAACAGTAGTTAAAATATAAAAATCATCTGTTATTTGTTGTTGAGGTTTTTGACAGGTTGGATAAAGATACCTTACAAGATGGTTCCCTTCTAAATACGACTCTGAACCTTGGAAACATTGCGATCAAAAGGCAAAATCAAAATCAACGCAACCACGCAGATCCGTCCGGAAGGAATAAAATATCACGTTCCGGTACCGGCTGCATTTGAAATTTTAACAAACCGCCAACGATGCCAATAAAAACACTTCTTATTCACTTCTGAGGCGTACCCCAGGAAGCATCCTTTCTTCTGTTGTCAACTCTCGATAGACCTGCCACATTCTAGGCCCAAACAACAGCTGTGAGACACACTTTCCGACTCGAGGATGAGGAACATAAAACAGCAAACAAATGCAACGAATCACCATACTGGAGGATAAACGAGCTGCAAAAAGGCAAATCGAAAATCAATAAATCTCCTGGCTGGAAAAATCGCGTTGAGACATCGGTCGCGAAACATGAAAGAATTTTTCATACATCTCAGTGATTCCATTGATTCAGTTAAAAAAAGGAACTGTCTGTCAGTATCACACAGCCGTGGTGTGGGAAATTTTTATTCGCGCTTTTTTTTTTCTCTCGAGCTACCCATGTGGAAAAGCATACCAAACGTTTTTGAACCGTCAGTGCAGAAATCTTTGCTGGAAATGGGAAAAACGAAACAGAAAAACACAGATCGGATGACAAACAGATTTTCCTGCTTCCTGGAGCTCAGTCAGTCTTCAAAGACAAACAGCAATTCCTTGCATAAATACCAGGGATCGAATAACGCACAACAATATTTATGGTTCCTTGTGCTGCGCGAGATAACTCGGGCGTGTATCTGAGCTAGTTGATATCGATCCCGAATATTGAAGGTCAGCCAAGCGGGAATCGGTCTGGGACACCCACGAAGAATGTGAGGAACTGCATTTTTCACTGTCTGCAGATGGAAGTGTTCCAGATGGAAATTTAAACTCCGGAAGACTGAAAATAAGAGAAGTTTCATCACAAGATAGGATGCTTAGTGTACAATAGGGTGGCCCTTTGTTAAAAGAAGGTATTTAAAGTCCAAAATGCAATGCTCCCATAAAACCTTACTGTGCAAAATTTCATGTAGCTTGCACATTTGTAAAGCTACCCTCAAACGCCATTAAGTTGAAAATTTAAAAAAGGTAAAAAATTTTATTACAAAATAAAATTTATTCTGGCAACACTATAAAAGTTTAAGAACTTCATTGAAGTGAGGATTTCAAGCATAGGAACAATTCTTAGAAGACAGTAAGAAGTTTATGATTATGCAATAAAAGTTATAGACCTTTTTGTATATATTTTTCAATACATTTACATTTTGGGAATATACGAGAAATCAAAAATTTAACTTAATTATGTTCAACTTTTCTAATTCATTATGCTTATTTTTTTTTCAATGAAAAACTTTCTCGTAAACTTAAAATTTTGAAAATAGATGAATCGAAAATGTTTAAAAGTGTTTCCAAGAATGTTAAAATGATTTGAGTGAGAATAATCTCTTCGTTCTTAAAAGTTTAAGAAATGCATAAATGATTGATTCAAAACGGAAAGACAACAGCCTCTTTCAAATGTCTTCTTTAAAAAAAAATGATAGTTTAGTTGTTTAGTAGCTTAACAGACTGGTTTCGCTCTGTTGGTTTTTTTTTTGTGGAGATATTGAATCCGAATGAAAATATATGGAAACGTTTGGACAATTGTTAAATCTGGTTTATTATTATTATTAAAAAACTCACCGAAAAACGTCAATAATTTCGAAGAACAATTGATCCATAACTCGAAAGGAAATATATTAAAAGAAAATTCTTGCACGTTGCCAATGATGAAAAATTATTGTTCGTTGTCGATAATATCTCTCTTATTGATTTTTTCTTCATCATAAATGAGCTCTAAATAATTTTTTTTGCTCAAAAAATGCATGAATTGATGAAAAAAAATAATTTATTTTGATTACTGTTTGATCATTCAGTACTCGGTTCTCTCTCACTAATGTTTTCGTATTTAATCAAAACTCTTGAAAAACATATTGAAATTTTTAAAATTTGAAGCTTGATTTGAATAAGTAATGCTTTAGTAATAAAACAGAAAACTACTTTCAACGGTGATTGAAGTCTTTGAACTTAAAAAAAACCCATGAATTTATAATAATTTATAATAATTTGATTAGGACAAAGAACAAGTTTTTGAGGAAGTCTTTAATTTCTTAAATGAATACTTCTACTATGCTCAATTTTAAGAAGCAAAATATTTCAATACACTCTTCATCAAATTATTTGACTTCAGCCATCAATGAAAATAAACCAAATTTTCAAAAATAATATTCTTAGATTTAAATTTTACGGTTCTGATTCTTGCAAACTCGATCCAAATAAAAGCTTTTAGAAAACCAACATATTAAGACTGCGTTCTTCTGAAATTTGAGTTGCTTAACGAAACAGTCAACTTGATCATTTTTTTCATATGATTTTTATCATTGAAACTTGGAATCTAAGATCTTATTAACATCTTAAGAAAGATTCGAAGATCTCAAAACAGATTTGATGAAGTTTTTCTTATGTGTGAACTGCCTTCATAATATGGCATAACATTGTTGTATTTCATAAAATTATAATAGACATAGATTTTTTTTAAACTTCAGCTTTGTCGTATGAAAGTTATCAGTTTTAGCATTTTCAGTTAAATTTTAATTTTTATCTCATTAGATATAAATGGCAACACTGTAGGAGCATAGTTTTTATTGATAAAAGTTTGGCAATATTATAACATAAAAAAAGTAAAATACTCATTGGATCAAGATTGGGGAGTGGAAGCTACCTTTCAACGTAGTTGGGAAATAAGAGCAGCCCTAGGAATCACGGTGTGTTTTTAAAAGTGGTTTCAAAAAAATAAAATCGACATCCTTGAAAATATGTCACTTATAGAAAAGACGAGTGAAATATTTTAAAATGTTCACCAATTTTTATTCATCACTTCATCATTTTCCGTTCTTAAATAAAGAAGTACAAATATAGATTTCTTAGAAAAAATTGTAATTCCTTAGATTTTGAACAAAAAATGTCACCAAACAATTTTGGCAAAATGATTTCAAGCTAAATTAAATATTTTAAATCATCAATAAAACAATTTTCTAGAATAAGACTAATTCTCTAAGTTTATTTCAGTTATAAGCTATAAGTGCAAATAGATGTTTTATTAGCTTGTTATTTCTTTCGTCTAAATTCATTAAACTGTGAGTTGATCATTTAAATATCTGTAAATTACAAAGCATAAACTTTCTTTTATATAGTTATAGAATTTTAGAAAAAAGAATTTGCCTGGAAAAGTTGTACATGCAGTTTGTCTCACGGAACCTTTCAAAAACCACGACTTATTATAATATTTTTTGAACTATCTCATTTGAAGTGGTTGATTAATTAATCTTTATTTCCAATCGAAAAACTACTTTTAACATCAACTGCTGTAGATCCAGGAAAAACATTGCAGGTTCCTCATGTTTAATGTAGTTTACATCTACTTAAAAAAAACAGTATATTATATTTAACAAAAACAAAAAAAAATCTATACGAATGATAAGGGCATAACGAGCACCCGGGCATAGTAAGCACTCTTCTTTTCTACGAAAGTACGAATTTTCTCAAATAAATTTTTTTGAGTCACAGTTTTGTAGTTCTTGTAACATAATTGTTGACTCGGGGCGTAAAGAGATCGATTAATCGGGGCACGATGAGCATTTTCTGCAGTAGAATCTAGCAGCGAATTCAACTATATGAAGTCAACTGAATTATAGAGCAACAGTATGACTAGTTTACATCTGACGATTTATCCTATTGGTTAGGCATCGGAAAGGTAATCAAAAGACTCGAGTTCGATTCTTGCTCGAGGTGATTTTTTTTGTCATTTACCATTCATGATCGATTATTCTGATCTTTGGGTTATACGGCTAGTAGAATCACCCACCAAACAAAGTACCAGAAACATATTGTATGAGTGTGTGAGAATTGGTGTTATTCTAATACAGACATAAAATATTTTGTTATTGCTTTGATTGATGGATCTACGACTCACCCTTTGATGCAAAATGCATCGAACATGAATGGTAAATGAAAAAACAATCGTCTCGAATAGGAATCAAACTCTAGTCCTCTGAGTCCTCTCTCCGACACCTTTCCAAAAGGCCAAATCGTCCGATGAAATAAGTCAAGCTAAAGCTCTATTATTCAGTTGACTTCATCGAGTTGAATTCGCTGCTAGATTTCACGTCTGGAAATGCTCCTCATGCCTCGATGAATGGTGCTTATACTGCCACTGTGGAGGTTCTCATTTTGCACCTATAGTTACTGATTTTAAGCTTTTGGAAAACATTTTTAAAATACATTTTTAAACGTTTTCATCCACTTTTTCAAGATTCAGCCTGTTAGAAAACAGACTGCTTTAGTATCTGAACACGAAACAATGAAGTAATTCACAAATAATTGCCGTTTTCTATGGTCAAATTAGCGTCTTTCTTAAGGTGGCCATTATGCCCTTATCTCCCCTAAATTTAGAAAATTTAAATGATAACGCCTGAAAACTCCTCTTTTATTCGAATCGAACAATTGTTAGTAGGTTTCCGGACAAGCATGTTTTCATTGCAGGTTTGTCAGCAATTGGGCTTACAGATAGGTTCCAGCAATTCATATTGTAGGAAATTTTCCTGGAAAACTAGCTAGACAAATCACAGAAAAAAGTTAGCTTCTTTTACTGCAATTACAAATTTAGTGTGTTTTGAAGAGAGAATGTAGCTCTGAGTTTTGAGAAGATGTGGCAATATTATCACTACAAACCGCTACAAAAATGAATTTTTGCTCCCATATATTTTTTCGATGTTTTTTTGAATCAGCCAGCATCAGTGCAAAATTTTTGATATTTTGGTTAATTCCGGAATAAGCGCAACGTGTTAAAATTTTGTTTGGAAATTTGTAAAAAAAATCAAATAAGATTGGAATGATATTTATCTTTAATTATTGATTTTGCCAATTCTTAAGCTTCATTTTTTTGCAAACATGATGAAAGATAAGAATTTCATTGGAAAAGTTGTAACCTTTAAAAAAAATCTGAATTAAATGAAAATTATTCGAAAATAACAGGTTTTGCTGGCAAGAGCTTTCATAAATTTCAAGAAATATGTTTTTCAATGCTTAAAAAGTCAACGAATTAATTGTATATGCAAATCAGTTTTTGCTATTTTTTATTTTCATCCTATGGTTAAACAGCTCAGCAATAAAAAACACTAAAACTAAAAAAAGATACTTGAAAAAAAAATTGCTTAACATTGGAAATCTTTTCTGGGGTAAAAGTTAGGTTTCAGGTTTATTCACATAAAATGTACTGCAACAGTCAAGCGAAATTTAAAAAAAAGATATATTTTTAAAAACTTTCAGAACATCTCAGTTTTTGAATAAAACATTTGGTTATCTAATACAAAAGTCCATACGAATTAAAACATGTTGCGCTAGTTCAGGACTAAATGAACCGCTTCCAAAATTTTTATTGGTATTTGTGGCAGTAAAAACAAACAAAAAAAAGTTAAGGGAGGTGCATAAATGTTTAAATTTGTAAATTTCTTGCAAAGCAAAGCAAGTTTCTTTTTTAATGAATATTTTAAGCTTATTATTTATTCACATAGATCATCAAGAGATGTCACAAAATGCATGACAAACTTTATGAGCCACTTAACATACCTTTATGTCCTTGTTTAATTTTATTTTCGAATATAAAACGCAATTAATCTTTCCAGCAGCAAAACTTTTTCTAGAAATCCAACAGTTCGCTCAACTCAGATCGGCAAGAAGGAATTGTGAATAAATAAACACTCGAGATTGTTTTTTTTTTTCATTTTTCAGAATTATTTGCCACCCAGAAAAACCTAGTAGTATTCCTAGAACCTAAAAAAAATCTTTAAGAATAACCTAAAGAATAAGAAAATCTTTTGTATGGCTTTGACAAGGTAGAAACAATAAAATATTAAATGATTCAAATGCAGCTTTTTCATCTCAACAAAAAAATTAATCCTGTCTTCAATATAAACTGTAACAGATAACAGTGGTTTTGTAAATATTCTACAGTGTTGTCAGATATTTTTTCTACAACTTATTAAAAATAAATATAGAAAAGTTAAAATTTTTATCAAAATCAATACATTTTTGTACAAAATTTTCGGTTCAAACCTTTTAAATTGAAATTAATTAGTCATCTGAATCGTTAGTTCTTACTGATGGTTTCTTCGTGTAAAACAAATTTATTTTGGTGGGATTTCTTATCCAGAATTTATCAATATAAATGTAATTCTGAATTTGAATTTTCGTTTTCATTTATTTATAATATGTTCTTCTGATTTAGATTTTAGTTTATTTTCTCTGGTTTAAGCAGACATTTTTGATCCCTTATTTTCAATCTCAAATCTCTTGATTGTCATTCATTTAAATAAATTGATTAATTCTTTAGTTGAGAAAAAAAAACCTGTATGAAGCAAGGGGAAGATAATTTGTTCTGTGTTCTTTCTACGGTTTGGGACATCAACATTAATTAATATAAACTAGTTCCATACATGCCAAAAAGGCAATTTATTGATAGAGGCCAGCCACCCTATTAATTCTGACTGATATACATATTTATAATTAAAAATAAGTTTAAAGTTATGTGCAACCCACCAAAGAATTTAAATTTTCAAAATGGCACGCTGAGAAAAAAGGTTGCTCATCCCTGCTTAAGAACTTTTCCATTGACAAATTTTCCACGAAAATTCTCAAGGGTTCTTGAAATTTGGAACACTGGCTCTACTACCATGAATAGAAAGGTCTTCAACGAACGGATTAGTCTGTGATAGGTTTTGTATGAGCCACATATTTTCAACAAAAAAAAAAAAAAAACATCAAAATTTAATTCCTTCAAAAGAAGTGAAACATCAGCAGAACTAATGGTTGATACTTGCGTCCGAATATTTTTCCCAGGCCGTATGTCTCGTGCTATTATGTGCCATGTTTATTAGGTTTGAAGCGTTGATATTATTCCAACATATATAACTCATACTTAATAGTTATACTAGTACCTTACCTATTAATAAAGGAACTGTAATAAAGGATCTAGTTCAGCGAATTAACAAAATTAATCAAATTTGGATACAAAGTTTCCAAGGCATAAAAAAACAATAATAATTCAGAAGTTTCACGCATGTATGCCATTTCGTCGTGGCCCGGCTGCAATCATCAGACTGGAAAAAGGAAATGACTAACCAGATCCGAACAAACTCTGATCCCATCGGCTAATCCTTGCTCGTCAATTCTGTAGATAGGTAGTGGGTGGGTCCATTCGTCCGTTTGTTTGTTTGCCGAGCGTGTATCCTTGAACTCCAATCTCTGTGTAGACTGTTCCGATGGTTGATGGACACGTTTTTTTTTCTTCCTCCGGTTCCTTTTTTCTGCTGTTGTTTGTTATTATGCCGTCTGTTATTGTACAGGAGCGTGTGGCAATGATTGTGTCTGCTCTTTCCAATTTCATACTTTCTCTTAGTTTTTCTTGCTGGTTGACATGGAATGGGCAAGTAATATTGTTTATAATAAATTTGTTTGTCGGTGCAGACTGCAGACCGAGAAGAGGTAGATTCAAGGGGGAAAATGGTCCGCAATGTTGTCAGTCGGAAGTGAAGCAATTCAAACGAGACAGCAACGAAGGACGCGTCACAGTTGTTTGTTTTGAAATGTCCATAATGTCACGTTCCAGGACTTCTGCTGTGGCATTCTCGATTTCCGTACCAGATGCTGCAGCATTCAATCATATCCTGATGACCTGGTTCGGGAATGACGGAGGTTGAGCAGAACTTGTGTAGCTTGTTGGAAAACTGATACTTTAATCACTTCCAATCGACAATGGTAAATATTCATCTTAGAAAAAAAAGCTTTTTTAAAACGGGCATCGAGTCAAATCATTCTTATATCACGCTATCTGAGCCGAAAAACTTCGTTGTATTAAAATTATAGCACATAATCATTAAGATATCAATTAATGAATAAAACCCTTCAGTTTCGGCAGCGGTTTTTGAAACGGTTCGTATTGCCAAAGATTAAAAAAAAGTTATTCTCGTGGACAGTGGTCTTCTATCAAAACGCTTCTTACCTTTATGAGTGGAAAGGATATAGAATCTATAAGAGTTGTGTAATGCGATTTTTTTTATCGCACTTCCTAATTAAAGGGTGATACGGTCAAAATTTGGTCAATATCAACTTGACGTATTTCTTTCAATTTTGCATTTAAAAAACATGAACACCCCTCATTTTGAAGGTATGTGTGTGTGTGTGTGTAAGTGTAGAATGTTGCTCCTAATTTGATTTTGGAATTCACTCTTCAGTTGTCAAAATGCCGTCCAAGGAAAAATAGCAGCGTATCAAAATTTTGCTCGCGCATCGCGAAAATCCGAGGTACTCGCACGCAAAGTTGGCAAAATCGCTAAAAGTTGCCAAATCAACCGTTACAAATGTTATTAAAGTGTTTGGGGAACGTTTTTCGACAACCAGGAAGTCTGGATCGGGGTAAATCGAAAACCGGAAGCCGCTGAGACGACACAGAGAGTTGCCGGTAGTTTCAAGCGAAACCCTAACCTCTCTCTCCGAGATGCCGCAAATAAGCTGGGTGTATCGTCTACAACCGTGCATCGAGCCAAAAAACGAGCCGGACTATCGACTTACAAGAAGGTAGAGACTTCAAATCGCGATGATTAACAAAATACGACGGCTAAAGCGCGATCCCGTAGGCTGTACACGACGAAACTGACGAAGTTTGACTGCGTGGTAATGGACGACGAAACCTACGTCATAGCCGACTACAAGCAGCTTCCGGGACAGGAGTTTTATACGGCAAAAGGAAGGGGAAAGGTAGCAGATATTTTCAAGCACATGAAACTGTTGTTCTGTACTGTTTTGGCCGGATTTGGCATCTTGCCATTACGGTAAAAAGGCCATGGAGTGGTTCGCCGCCAACAACGTGCAGGTGGTTTCCAAGTACAAGAACCCTCCCAACACGCCAGAGCTCCGTCCAATTGAGAAATACTGGGCTATTGTCAAGCGGAACCTAAAGAAGACCAAAAAACTGCTAAGGACGAGCAGCAGTTCAAGCAAACTGGTTTCTGCGACGAAGAAGGTGGTCAAGGTGGCTGTACAAAATCTGATGGCAGGGGTTAAGCGTAAGGTCCGGCGATACGGATTTGGAAAAGCGGAAGCCTAATTGAATATTTTTCCTGAATTTTATACTAATTAAACTTGAAAAGGAAATTTAATTTCATTTTTAAATAAACGATTTCACCGATTTACACGCGTTTTTCTTTGACCAAATTTTGACCGTATCACCCTTTATGTTGCACATACGGAAATATTTTTTAAAAACTTCTTTAGATCACATTCACAAAAAATGTAATTTTTTTTTTGTAAAAACCGTACTTTTGAATGAATCAACCACCAAAGCTGTTCCAGTCACAATAATTTTGTTTATGAAAAGTTAATTGGAAAGTTTACGTTATATTGTGATATTTTGGCATATTTTGAATTATAGAACAAGAAACACAGAATTCTTGACGACTATTCAAAGTAAGCTGTTGATATCATTTAAAAATCTTACAGGAACTATCAGCAAAAAAAAATGTCGAAGAGAGATGAGATTCAAACTCATTCCTTGTCTTATACCTTCCCGTCTCAACAGATAAGTGTTTTTGCCTACTGCTCTACCTGTGCAAGTTAGGCTCCCCATCAGAAGTGAATAAAACAATTATATCAAGATGAGATGTTATGATATAGGGTGTCCTATTATGTCTAAGCACGATTTCAAATGATTTTGGGGCAAATTCACTTTTATGTTCTTTATAGTCTTCTTCTACAGTGCATCAATAAAAAATTGGATTCCAGTCAATCGCAGATCAGTGGTCGAATTTGTGATCGAAGACTGCTCATAAGCTTCAGCACAGACTATTTGCGATGATTTTGACGACTTTTTGATAGTCTTCTGCAAAGTTTTCGATAGAATCTGAAAGTTCTTATGTTTTCTCAAATACAATTTGGTAGGCGCCTAGAAAGTTTTAATCGGTTTCGCTAGAGGACAATTTTGGGGACTCATCTCATTTGGTATGATCTGGACTTTTTTTAGATTGCTATCGTGTCATTTGAGTAGTGAACTGATGTCAAATCCAGCCAGAACAGTATTAGGTGATCATGCTTGCAGATCATGAGCAGCAGGCAGCTGTATTCATTTTGACAGTGTTCACGAACGGCTCGGAAGGCACGCCAAACTTACACATGGCTTGACAAACTATTGCATTTTCACTGAGTTGTTCTATAAAACTGTATATCTCCGTCTCGCCAACACTATGGCCATCCCGAACAGTGTAAGACTGGTCACCCGGAAACGTTTTGTAATCAAACTGGCAAGAGGTTTCGTCGTCGATCATAACGCATACAGAATTTCCACACAACAGTTGACCATATAGTTTACGAGCTCTTAGTAACTTATTTTTGACTCCGCTTCGGCTTATTCTGTTTTTTTTTTACGTCTTAAGACCCAATCTTATATTGACATGATGGACGGTGCTGAGAGGGAATTCAACTTTTTGGTACCATTTCGAACTGAGGCAGCCTTGGTACAGGCGTAAGCACGCATTACTTCCTGGTCCAAAGTTTTGTCCACTGGACCCGGATTCCGCCCAGATTTTTTTTGTCCACGAAGCTTCTTTTCTTTTTATACTTTAGAACTTCTTTCATTATCGCCAACTGGCTCAGCTTTCGCTGTTGGGAAAAGTTCATCATTTGTGCACAATGTTTTTGCGCTTTTCTGAGAAAATGCTTCTCATTTTCATGAAAATTTAAAAAAACTGGAGTTCACGATACACAGTGTTTTTTGTTAAACAGTAAAATTCATCACTCAGAGCTGTTTAAACGTTATCCAAAATGAGCAGGGCTGTATCTTTTGCTTCCGCTGGATCTGACATCCAATTCTCTCTTTGGCACATACAACGTCAGTCGATGAGGTTTAAGCCACTTGCACTGATGCCGATGAAAGCCGTTTGTAGTAATCCTTGATTTTTTTGACCATTGTTGGGTCAGCAGGGCCAGATTTCCTACCGCGTTTTGGAAAATTTACGAAAGTACACTTTTCCCCATACTTTCTCAACATGGTTTGAACTGATTCGACAAACTTTCTTCCTAAGCTAGTTTTCTGATTGAAAGACCACTAACAGGGCCCTATTTGTGCAAATCCGTTTTCTTCGCTCGGAAGTAAAGCCACGCTTTTTAGAATTCCACGCGGAAAACAACGAAAAATGACAACGCTAACTTCACTTGGTTTAACACTACACGATTTTTGAAATGACTAATCAAAATATGATTGCTTTGAGTATAATTTTTAGTGGAATGTCAAAGACCTCCCTTCTTCTTCTGCGTCTTCTTCTTCTTACATCAACATGGCCAAAACATGTAGGCATCCTGGAAAATGGAAAACTTGCGTTTTTCATTTTTCTTTTCGGCGTATTATCTATTACTTATTTCTATGCATGTTACTACGGCCAGGCCAATCATGTGATGAAAACCGCGAAAGATACAGGATACAGGGGAGGAGTGAAGCGTGGAGATCCCTACCAAACGCTTCATATAATATTTTAATATATATTAATTTATGCCATTTGGAAAAAGTATATATGAAAAATTTAAACATCAAATGCTGTTACGGAATTAGAATTTTACAAGACTTACCAACATTAAACTGACCGCAATAACAAATAGAGAATAGAATACATATTACAGTTGGGTTGCTGTAGATAAGCTATTTTGCCTTCGTATCTCTCCGTCTACTCTGTGGATAGTTTGAGGGGTTAATGACCAGTAAAATTATTAGTAAACGGTTGAAAAACTAAGCAATTAGACTGAGTTACCTGCAATGTAGCAGTTTGAATTTCTGTAGCTGGGTACAACCTGGAACTTCGTAAAACAAAAGCAGAAACTGGGAGCCATCCCAATCAATCACAGAACTTCACTTTAGCTTACAGTCAATTAATTAATTCCCCTCCCATTTCCACTTCCTATTCCAAGGAGGGGTAGTCTCAACCACCACAGAAACACCTCCTACACAAACCCAATCTCCTGTCAAAAAAGGCCCTCTTCCCTCCTAACGTTCCATTAGAAGGAAGAATGGGTCCCAAACTAGCGATTGTTGTGCACATACCGTATCCGTTATTTTGGTACCAAACCTATTTTCAACCGGAGCTCAATATCATCTTTGAAAACTCGTATTAAAATTTAAAATATTTATTTCCTGCCAAGAAATGAGAGAACGAATCTTTCGAATAAGTATAATGATATAAATAACTGTTTTCAATAAAATGGTGTTAAAAGCCTTTCAATTATTTTCTGCGAAAATCTATTGGAAACTTTAAATAAATTTCAAGAGATTGTGGTGATAACTGCATAACTGCATAATTCTGTTTATCATAACATCGTTAAGCAGGACCTTATAGAAAAACTAACAGTTTCATTAAAAATGTTAAATAGATCGAAAAATTGTTTCATTTTGTAAAACTTACTTTGATGGAAATTCTAAATCTAACACATAAATAAACAAAAGTGCACTCTCACATTTTCAATAATAAAATTCAAGTACGGATCGTTTCAAAAACTTTCTTTTGATGACTATAATTTAATGGCATGTGCGGCGGAATGAAAACTAGAGTGAATTTTTTTAATAGAAATTTGAAAGAAAGGTGGATAAACAGGCATTAGTGCGCCAATAGGAGAAAGCTTGATAGGTGCTGAAATTTTAGGCTAGAGGGCATGTTGATGAAAAGCTCCCATGAATTGCTCCCGCCTTTGCTCTGCACTAGCTAACTATACATGAGAAACTCAGAAAGAAAATTCCCATTTATAGCGAGCCCAGTGGTTTGAGAGCGTGTTTTTACGCACACTTCAAACGAGCTAAAACGTAGCAACCCCAGGTCCCGGCAACGATACAGGATTTGTCTATGTATCGTGTGACCAACATCTTTTAACTTAGTGTTGGTGAATCTCGTTTTTAAGCTTTTTTTCCACAGATTTAAGCTTTTTTTGCCTTGAGAGCATAGGAGATGAAAGCTCAAATCTGAAGAAGAAAGCTTAAATCTGTCAAAAATAGGGAAATCTGAGGGGAAATCAGAGATATGTGCTCCATACGGTTTGTATAACATTGCCAGGATGTGTATACATGGGAATTCTCTTTCTGAGTTTCTCATGTATAGGGGAAAAGTTCATATAACGCCCCATGTGGCTAATACGCGCCACTCTTGTTTTGAAGAATCTGACACATTTTAAGCCTGCAAAATATTACCAATTTGTTTTAAATGCTGTGATTGGTCATGGCAAGTATGAATTTTTCCTTAAAATGCCCCTGTGTCATGATAATTTAACAATTTAGGTTTTTCTTCATTTTGATCTAAATTTTAAAACACTTTTAATAAGGTGTCACCAAGCAGAGAAAAACGAATAAGACAATATTTTCTGACACATCGATAGAAGAGAATCTAAATTATGATTTTATGCTAAAAAATCATACTGAACTCGCTAAGGTATGCTTTTCATGGGTATGTTCTATCACGGCCCATGCGCTCTTTATAACGCGCCAATCGTAGTAGGCTGAAAATAGCATTAATTTTTCAAAAAGGCCAATTTCCATTGAAAATGAACAAAAAGTTCAAAGCCATATTTTGAGCGTTAATTCAGCCCAAAAAATCTATTTTTCATTTTTTGTTAAATTTCTATTAGTCCATTTTGATTTTCTTTTCAGTAAAAGTGTCTGTATGTATTGGTGTGTTTTCGGTCTTCGGCTGCTCTCGGGTGTGTTCGGCTGCTAGGCGCGTATTGAATACACAGCGGCGCGTATTCGCAACACAGTTTCGTTCTGTGGCTTTGAATATGGTTTTTAAAAATCATGTTTTTGGAGAAACTATAGCAATTTGAGTAATGAAAAATCATAGGAATTTGTAGAAAACACTTTTCTTCAACGATTACACCCATTTTTAACACAATTTGTACGTGGAATACACAGAAAATCAGCGATTCGCTTAGGTGGCGCATAATAGGGCATGTTCCCCTAGTTAGCTAGTGCAGAGCAAAGGCGGGAGCAATTCATGGGAGCTTTTCATCAACTTGGCCTCTAGCCTAGAATTTCAATACCTATCAAGCATTCTCCTATTGGCGCACTCATGCCTGTCTATCCACCTTTCTTTCAAATTTCTATAAAATAAATTCTCTCTAGTTTTCATTCCACCGCACAAGCCATTAAAATTAAAGTCATAAAAAATTACGGTGATTAAAATCATATAACAATGTTTTCTTTTTAAAATATTTCCATTTCTTAATGATAGATTTATAACATTGGTTTCCTTATTTAAAAAGTTTGTACCAGCAATAATATTTTTATAATTTATGGTCCGATTTTGCGTTTTTTTTTATTTGAAAATAACACTTCTGAACTAAAAAGAAAAATTAACAAAGAAATTTTCGCGGAGCTGTCACAAACACGACCGATCACTGATTCTGCTCATGGCCAACAACTTCCTTTTATAACTGGCTATATATTATGTTCAAATAGTTGCCAGCTGGCCAGGTATGTACACGGATGTCGGAATACCTGTAATAAACTAGCCCACCTGATTGAAACAGCTCATACGAAGCCATGTGGTTCGGGTAAAGTATACGTGTTGCATTGGAAATTTGTCGAACTTAATAATCTAAAAAATGCACAAATTTAGACAGAAATGGTTATTCCGTGCATCCGAGGTGGATTACCAACGTACATACAAACATACAAAATTTCAAGGAACCTTAGATTCTTATTTCGCATGGCTATTTCACCAGGCTTCTGAATTTTTATCAGAACGGATCTGGACTCTATCCTCCGGCGCTTCATGAGGTACGCCCGGGGGCGGTCCTAGAGTTGGCTCTTGGGGGGGGGGGGGGGGGGGGGGGGGGGGGGGGGTGATTTTCCAAATTTTCAAAAATCAGTCAATAAGAAGGATCGTAAATATCTGGCGAAAAATAGTTTATTCTGAGAAACAGAGTGGAGGATGGAGTAGGGGAGGGGCGGTTTGCAATTGCAAAAAAGACTGGTATTTTGTAGGTTTGTAATTTAATAAAATTGAAATTAAAGAAAAATAGTTAGAACTTTTAACAAATTACCTCTATATACTTATTTTGCTATCCTTTTATAAAACAATCTGCGAATATTAGATGTTCACTGCGAAAAGTTGTAGATTAAAACGATAATTTTCGTAATTTCTACATTTGGCAGTTTAAAAATTATAACTTTAAGAATTCTTCAAAGAATTTTCCGATATAAATGTCAATTCACAAATGAAAATTAAACACATATTTTCGCAGAAGAAAATGTAAAAAAAAAAATCTTCAAGTTATCCACTATATTTTACTGGTGATCTTCATATCAGGGTGAGACCCACACCAAAATTTTATTGATTATCATTTTGCAACGATTCCAAAACAATTATTTGAGAAAAGTGTTTGTTAATTATTGCTTTGAATTAAAAACTGAACATTTAATTATTTTTCTGAAGTATTTTGTTGAATCGTTGTTCAAAATTATCGAATTATTATAAATTCTTGTTCTAATTTTTCAATATTTTTAAATAAATTTAATTCTAAAACAAGATCATCAAAATCATATTCTTAGGTATGAAGCTTTAGGAACTTAATTTTTATTTATTTTTTTTTTTTAATTTCAAGCTCTTATACTTGATTTTTTTTTTGTTGGAACTGAATCCAAAGAAAAAATAACCAATTTGAAACGATTTATATATGAAAAAAGTGAAAAATCATATGTTTTCTTCATGCGCTCAATATTTTCAAACTTTTTTTAATAATGTTTGAATTAAATTTAAAAAAAATTGAATAAAGAATAAATTTCTGAAATATTAATACTATTTCAATATTTCAGGGAAAATTCATAATCAATTGCAATTTAAAAATCCAAACTTTCAAATTTAGAGTGGATGTTTTAACCTAAATTATTAAGCTGGATTTTTCTCAAAATTTTAAATATGTATTATTGTGTAGATTAGCTTACCATACAGATTATGCCCTATTGAAAAGTATCACTTTATAACGGCAAAATGTGATATTTTCACTACAAAATTTTCCCATTGTTCAACGGAAAGGAGGGCAAGTGTTTCAACTCCCATTCATCTTATCAGCATGGATCATGAAAAATTGGGACACCATTGAACCTACCGCTAATTTAATTTGAATAAAAGTGTCCATCACGCCTTCTAATTTGAGTCATATTATGATCCACGCTTGACAAGATGTGTGCAACGACCCTCTCAAGACAATGATAGTAAACCATCATTATCACAAGCATGCACACTGCCGCCGTGACTCATGGGAATCCAGGGTACGGGCCATTTTCCATATATCTGTCTAAAATTTTTATTTCTTAAGTCTGTCTTCGTCGAGACAAATACAATCAAAGCTTATTTTTTTTCAAAAACGTTCCAAAATAAAAATTTTTTTTGAAAAAAAATCTGTAATTTAAATGTATCTTTTTGATTCAAATTGTCTAGACAGTTTTGATATCTTTAATTCAGAAAAAAGGACTTTTCAGAATCTCAAATTGAGATGCATTCTGTAAAAATTTGAGCTTGCAATGTGGAATATGTAAATCAAGAAATGGAAATGTAGTATTAGATGTAGGCAACAAAAATCGAATCTGTCAATGTAGACATCTGGGGGGATGCGTTTGCCAAATGCACACACTTTTGCACGGAGATTTAGAAAAGTGTGAAAATCTCATTTTTCTGTCCACGAGGTATCTGAACAGCCCCATAGGCATTTTAGCATTTAAAGGCTCAACTCTTTTCTACTTCTTAAAAGGATCGAGATATGTTGATCCATCAAACATGGAGCCGAACCTATCTGCAATAACTTGTAAGATAACAAAGTTTGCAGGTATTTATTGAACATACCGACTATTTGGTGAACATTATCAAAAAATGATCAAACTATAGCTAGAGTTTTACCGAAGTTAGTCTGAAAATTTTTTTTCACTAAATATCCAAAATCGAAATCAACTCATGAGCATTAAATATAACGTTTTAGATTAGCGATACGTTGTTTGATGACAGAGATACGCACGAAATTAAATTGAATGTTTTGCAAGATCCTTAACTTTTTGCCGATACACCATACTGAGGGTCGAGCCCAAACTTTTGATCGATAACTAAAGTAGATATTTATCTGTTTGAAGCACTTTGCAAATTTTAAGCACCAAATTTTAAAAAATGTTTTTGACATTTATGAAAAAAGATTTAAATGCAACTCGAATTTATAAATTCGGTCCACCCAACCCTGAACTGATCGGGTTGGGATATAAAGTGTGATTTTTTTTTGGAAATTTTCAAATTTAAGTCAAGTTTAAGTCATATTAAGTTAACATATACAATTTGCCAAAAACATACGAAGAAGGTTTTGATCATCGACTTCAGATTGAGAGCAAAAGAAATGCAATATGTCATAAGATGACTGAGATATGACCAAAAAAATTTTTTGTATTTAAGGGGGTGATCGCAAACTTTTGGCCGGTATCATATATGGT
This sequence comes from Uranotaenia lowii, assembly GCF_029784155.1. Lineage (NCBI taxonomy): Eukaryota > Metazoa > Arthropoda > Insecta > Diptera > Culicidae > Uranotaenia > Uranotaenia lowii. Next base: position 326,867,493 of record NC_073692.1, on the reverse strand, counting down.
CAGCAAATTCTAGTTCAACGCTCTAAGCACCTACCTCATCAAAAGCTATTTGGTGAAATTCGTTTCAGAAATTGCAAGTTACAGCTGTTTTAGTTTGGCGGACCAATATTTTTTTTAAATTTTAAGCTATTAAGTGATTAATAAATTCTTTTATTAAACAACACCCCCACGGAGTGAAAAAATTTGAGAATTAGAAAGTACACCTCCTAGGAAAAGTTCTTAGTTTTTATATAAAATACAGCGTTTGCGAGTATTTCGGAACGGTTTTTTGCCGCTTGGGGGGGGGGGTGATCAACACGATCACCCCCCCCCCCCCCCCCATAGGTCCGCGCCTGGGTACGCCCTACGAATTGGCAAGATTCTTTTCGTTTACTGAACTATTGAAATGCTACCGCATTCTAGCCTTGACTTTCCCGCAGTCCTAATGGTAAACCTACATACTGAAGGCAGCATCTAAGACGTAGAGCTTTTTCAAAGGTGATGAAAATTATTAGAGAAACATTAGATATCAAAGAAAGAAAGAACGTAAGCCGTAAGTATCGTGAATTTTTCGAAAAAGATACAATAAATCACTGACGGGACTTGAACCCGTAATTTCCGCTTCAGTACACCGGTGCGTTAGCTTTAGGCTCAAGGCACTGATTGCTCAAGCATATGACCATAGAAACGGCAAACTCGAGGCAATCGACCATGTGCGCGCTCGGCTAAAGTCCCGAGTCGATGAGTGGTGATAGAGAAACAACAGAGAGATCAATAGTGGTTGTTTGCACATGCGAGACATACATGGAGTGTACCGATAGAAGATCCAGTAGTCGGCCGATGGAGCTCGACATGTACGCATGCTGGAGCCTATTTCGTCATCTTCACCATGGTTTAATTGGCTAGCGCACCGTTGAATTGAAGCTGAAATTATAGGTTCAAGTCCCAGTGTGGCATTTAAAAAAAAATCAAGATATTTACGGCTTGCGTTCTTTTTTGTCTTTGATATCTCTTTTTCCTCTAAAATTTCCATCATCTTTAAAAATGTGATAATTTTAAGGTACGAAGATGTACCTCGGCAGAACTTATTTTAAGTTTGATTTCAACGTAGAGAATCACATTGGTATGTCGTGTGCGTAGTAAAGTTACTGCTCCACGACGTATGCGAGCAATGCGTTCCCAATGATTGAAACTTTAAAAGGTTTGCAGACATTTCGTTTTCGCTGTTCTGTATTCAAATAAACTTGTCTTCTGTGTTAACTGATTTCATTTCTTCCGAAACAGGTCCCAAGCCTGCATAACATATCAATCAACCAAAACCCACAATCGCCTTTATCTCATCATACATTTAGTTAACGACCGAATTTGTAAACTTCTATCGCTAGTAACTTTGCCGCTCAAAAGCTAACATCAGCACTGAGATAGAAATCCAAATCCATAAAAAAACTATCGGTTATAGTTTATAATTCGCATGTTTCCAAAAAGCCGAAAAAAGCCGAAAAAAGCCCACTTAATTTTCAGCGGCCGCCGCTGTCTGCCTTCGTAGTGTTAATCGTGTCTCTCGGCGTTTGGGGGTTTTGATTGATGCGATTAATGAGTGTGTAAATAAACACAAATTATCGATTTCTCTGCGTTAATTTTCCCTGGTTCTCTATGAAGGTTAATTCGGTTCATCTCCTGGGTCCAATCAGGTCGGTTCAACATCTATCTAATGCCCCTACGACGAATGGCGGTTTGGACCACTTCGCACTACATCGGCCCACACGATCGGTTTGGTATTTTTGGGATTCCGTTTTTCGTTCAATCAAGCCGTCATCGAGCCATAATGATAGTTATAATCCTATCGGCTGTCGCTAATTCGATCAATCGTATTCGTGACTGATTCAGGTTCATTTTTTTTTTGCTGCGGCTTGGAGCTGATGTTGTTAGTTGGTTTTGATACAAATCAAAGCCTAATGGAGATCTCAAATCACTTGCTGGCCGTGAAGTTGTTGACACAAATGCATATTACCGAGCAACGAATCGACAAGATCCGGATTGTTGATAGTTGGTCCATCAATGAACAACTAGTTATTAACGATTTTGGAATTTGGGTTTGCAGATCAAACTGAACCTGTTCGAATTTGATAGGTTGTCAGAGTAAAGATACTTTCGGACCTGACAAAATGTTGATGACAATGCCAATTTGTTGGATTCAAAATGATATAAGGACTACATTTGATAAATTATTTTGAATGAATTTATCTGAAATCTTAAAGCAATTTGTGACAAACGTTTTAAGCCTAGTAATGAAATCAAAAAAAGTTTCAAAAATAGCTCAATAATTCCAGATTCATATGGACTGGGTGTTGCAATATCTTATGTTCTTATGCGATTCTAACTTAGGGTGTCTGTCTCACCCGAATTTCCCAACAGAGAGTCATAAGTTAATTCCTATTTCAGATTTTACGTTTCGGTCATTGACTACCGTACGCATATTTAGATTATTCGGCTCAATATGGAAATGCTTTAGTTGAACCTTCCTGGCCAAGTCCGGTCATTTTCCATGACCATCGAGTGCATAAATAAACCTTTAATTAGAACTGAAAAATGACGACCATGTTCCTACGAGGATGGGTAACTTTTCAAACGCTCCCAAAATTATCAATTCAAATGGCGAGGAAATTTAATCCACCCCGTTGCACCGGCTAGCAATTAATTAGACCCAGATCATGTCAGACGTCTTCCCGCACCAATAAACTTAGAAGAGTTGGACCGAAACGATCTCGACAGTTTTTTTCTGCTCAAGTCGGTTCTTGACAAATGACATTATAGCGAAACCACACTCCAACAACAACCCGACAATAAATTAACATTTAATAAACCTCACAGAATAACAATCTGAAAACGACCGATGAATGCAAAAAAAAGCCATAAAAAATCTATGCTTCTCCCACCAAAAATGGCCAAACGTGTTTCTTTTATTTCGTTTAAGGTGTTGCCATGATTGATCTCTTGTCACCTCATCTCTTGCGAAAATGTTTTCAGGACAAGAGCAGAAATACCCAGATTGGGACGGCCAGCCGAAGAACCTGGGCGCGTAAATTAATGGAGAAATTTGAAACCATCCAAAATCCGTGATCTCACGAGAAAAAAACGAGCTTGAACCTACCGCCGCAGCCTTGCAGGAGCAATAAAAAATGATCCAACTTTTTCTGTTGAAATCATTTCGGGTACAGTTTATCGTTCCGGCTTGAATTTTTTTTTCTTTCATTTGAATCTTACGCAAATTGAAAGAGACAAATGTTGTTTTTCAAATCTCATTTTTATTTACGATTAATCACTGATACATTTTTAAAAATAATTGTGAGATTTTTAAAGAACTAATAAAAATGTTGGTTATCTCAATGATTGTGGACGTGAAAGACCGTATAACACCCTGTGCAGAGTCGTATGGCTGAATGAATTAAAGGCCAAATTATAATTGGCTACATAAATTGTTATTTGAAACGTAAGACATAACGAAATTACCTATTGCGTATTTTTTTTTCGTTAAAAATTTGTGATACAGTAGTTTTTATTTCAACCAGCAATTTGAATCGATCGTGATAACCTGAACTGTGAACGGAAAGATCTGCCACAAGAAGTGTTTACAGAAGTATCTGCCTCCTCTGCTAACATGCTTTTCTAAGTTATTATAAAACTGAGAAAGTTTCATCGCAACTGATTTTAAATTATGCAAATTTGAAAAGATGTCCCAAAATACAATCTCTTCATACATTCCAACAAGTCTGTTCAAAACTGTTAAGCAATTTGTGCAATATATCTTCTACATCTCCGAACCTTAAATATAAGTTCAAACATAAATTTGAACAAAAAGTGATGCTGTATTTCAACATTTCCGAGAGAGGTTTTTCTAAGCCATGGTTCAAGCCGTCTGGTTAGGCTATCAATCATGGTGTGTACCAGAATGAATGTTTGGAAAAAATTTTGATGCCGTTTTTACACAAACATCATGAAGATGAACAGTACGTGGTTTGGCAGGATTAATCTTCATCGCATTTAAAAAAAACACTATCTATCCTGAATACTCGTTTGATCCCATTTGCCGAAGATTTTTTCGTTTTGAGCTCATTGATGTTTAAAAAAAATTGGAGGGTTAAGAACTGCAAACAATTGATTGGTAGAATCAAGAGATGTATTTAGAAAGTTGACATGAAGGTCGTACAACGCTTCTATTCCGACATTAAACGGATGCTACGGCGAACAGCCGATTATGGATCATTTTAAACTGTTCACCAATTTTTTTCAACAATGGACAATGTACGTATAAAACCAATGAATAAAATCTTCTTCACACTTGACTTTTTTTCACAACTTGAAAGAAAAATTCCAAAGTTTTGGTTACCACTCGTTGAAAACTTTTATGGCAACACTGCGAATTTTTCTGACAAAAAAATGTTTGCAAATATAAAAAATATTATTGTTTACTTAAACATCTTTGAAGCTTTTATTGATTTTACGTTAAGTACCTCATACGAAATACTTATCAATTAAGAGGAAGGCACAATAAAATGAAGAACATGAGAACCAAGAAAAAGAAGAACACAAGCAGTTAGAATCGTGATTTTGATAAATTCGTGATATTTATGGCTTATATTCTTTCTTCCATTGATTTTCATATTTTTACATTGTTAACGATCCAAACTTATACGCCTCAAAATTTACATCCTTGAAAAAAAAAAAATACACCGTTATAGAAAATCGGTGTTACGCTTTCGTGCATCGTTTTCGGTCTTTAAAAACTATGAATTTTTAATAAGCAACGTAAATATGTGGATATATTTCACTTTTGTTGAATTACAAACAAAATTTAATGATATTTTCAAAAGGATTTGATTTGATGTTCCGAAATTTAAAACGAGTTTTTCTCGTTTTGAGCTAACTGCTAGTTTCGCCTTTGTAAAATTTAACGGCAGATCTGTTCAAAATGTTTTAATTAACAAACAAATTTGACATATTTTTTGCTCAATTGAAGTGACACTGACAGACTAACTAACTGACAGATAACAAAAAATTCCAAACGGCACACTGAACCTCTTTACAGTAGTCTTTCAACTCAAAAAAGTAATGACAAATTTAGTTGCTTATGGATTCCGACATTATTTTTTCTTAATATTTGTTTATTGCTATTGAAATCCGAAGCCGTTCCGCAAATACCAAATTGAAGTAATTGGCTCGAGACTTGCGGCATATTTCAGAAAATCTTTTGGCCTCCTCGAATCCATTGGTACCACGGTTAATATGGTGGATTGCAGATGTGAAATGTGAGAAGTGAGCTGTAAAAACGAGTCATGTGAAGTGAGAAAGAAGAAGTTAGACATAAAAATTGAGAAATTAATAGCGAGAAGTTAACCAAGAAGTTAGTCGTGAGAAGTGTGAAGTCTCTTACCTCTCACTTCTTACGGCTCCCTTTTCAACTTTTTTGTCCCACTTCCCATGTCAAATATTTTTATTTCTCACTTCTCATTTATCATGACTCATGATTTCTCACTTCTCATTCCTCACGTTTCAATTCTCATGTTTCTCTTTTTACGTTTCACTTCTCATATCTCAATTCTCACTTTATCATTCTCACTTCTCACCCTTATTACTTCATGTTGAGGTCAAGAGCTATCTTTTCATGTTTCACTTCTCACGTTTCACTTCTCATGTCTCACTTTTCACTTTTCCATTCTTACTCCTTACCCTAATTTTATCATGTTGAGGTCTCATGATCACGATGGGCATGATGTTCTTCTCATACGCCGTCAAAATCCGATAACTATGACATATTTCGTTCCGGAACTGACCAGATTGACCATGACTGCAACCCAGTGTCCCTGTATCACTTCTAACATGGGCTCTCTTTTTGTTAGGCGAAGAGCTCTTCTCAGATTGTGGTCTTGATCTGACCACATTATTTAAAATTATCATGAAACCAGCGGATTGCCCCAAGTTTTCAATTTCAGGACAATTTCACAATTCTTGACTACCGTAAAACGGGGTAACTTTGATCACCGGGGTAAATTTGACCAACAATAAACTTTTCCACATTATCATCAATAGTTTGAAATTTGAAAACTGTTTTCTATGTTTGAAAGCCTGCTGATTGAGTATTAAATTGGCAAAATTTGGTTTGCATTTGAAATTTTTTTTTGTTAATAAAAATCTAATTTCAAAATCTTAAAATATTCAATTCTCCAAGGCTCGCAAAGAAACAGCTCTCTTGATGATACCAAAAAGCATTTAGAAGCAAACGGGTTGTTTAATGTGAAGAAAAATAACTTTTTTCATTGTATATTAGGACATTTTCCAAAACTAAACCCGTATTGAACAAATGGATCGGAACCTTATTAAATCGTTAACTTTGAAGAAAAAATAAAAATGGAATTGGTGGGAGGGCCTAGCAGAATGTGTGAAGGTTTTTTTTTTCCTTCATTGACAAAACTATGTACATATATTAAAGGCTCTTGATTCAGGATCATTTTGAGCCGAAGACTTTTAACAAACTAATTTTTAGTATTTCTACAAAATATAACCGATTAACTTTGAGGTATTATTTTTCTTTTGTAGTTCCAGGATATTCCACGGTATTCCTTTAGTTCCAGGTATTCCGTCTTCATGTACATTCCGTGCGTTTTTCGTCAGTTTCCAGGTATTCGTTGAATGTTCTTGATTTATTTCATAATTTCAAGCCAGCACTCTTTAGAAATTCAAATATCAACTTCATTGTTTGCATATCCCTTTGCCACAGAATATCTCTAATTTATGTATTAGAAGACTTAGATATTCTATTCAGAGAATCTATTAGTCTCCTCTATAGCGTTCATATTTTGAACAGTGCCACACAACATGATCTAAATCTTCGTAGTCTTTACCACAATCACAAATGTTCGTGTTTGACAGTCTGATCCGAAACAAATGGGCTGCTAGTAGAAAATGATTTGAGATAATCCGCGAGCAAATTTTTATGAAATTTCTTTCAAAAAACTGCTTATGAAACCATGATTTATTTTGGACTTGAGGTAAAATTGAGAAACAAAATCTTCCTAAGTCGCTACTACTCCACTTACTTTGCCACTTAGACAATGCTATGGAATGTGCAATGGAATAAAGTTCAAAATGTTGGAAACCTCTACAATAAACCAAGTCACTAATTGCTCCCTGCTTAGCAAGATGATCAGCTTTTTCATTCCCCAAAATTCCACAGTGGGATGGGATCCAGAAAAATGATATTGTATATCCTAAATTATTCAGATTTAACAATGCTTTTTTGATTTTACATGAAAAAATACAAGTTGTAGAATTTAATTGACCTGACATGAGTGAAGACAGAGAACTCATACTATCTGAGCATATAATGTATCTGGAAGGAGGCAAACTTTTAATGTATTCACACGAGTGATAAATGGCGATCATTTCTGCAACAAATATTGAACAAGGAGTCATGAATTTGAAACTTTGTGAAGAGGTCGTATGATACATTCCAAAACCAGCACCTTGAGCTGATACAAATCCATCAGTATATATAAAACAACCAGGATTGAAGCCTTCGAAAATACTGTGAAATACTTGATTAAGTGCGTGTACCCTTAAGCCAATTGGAAACTTATCAACTTCTTTCTTGAAACTCAAATCTATTTTAGGGGAAAATTGTATTTCGTCAATTGAAAAATCAAACATGTTTTCCTCAGGACTGTTGTAAGTATCTATTGTAATAAAAACTTTATAGTTATTCAAAAATTTTATCTCCGGATTTAATTCAAATAAAAAGTCCAACTTGTCGATTAATCTAGTGTTTCTGGTCTGGAATCTAAACAACTGACAAAGATTAAGCTCCAAAAAATTAAGTTCGAGTGGAATCACTCCTGCGATTACTTCTAAACTCATGGTATGAGTGGACATAAGGCTTCCTAGAGCTATTCTCAAACAGCGAAATTGGATACGAGCTAATTTTTGTAAATGGCAGTTAGCAGCACTAGAAAAGCAAAAACATCCATACTGTAAGATAGATAAAATCGTAGTTTTTGTTTTGAGAAAATTAACTCGCATTTGACATTTTTTAACTACATAGTTAACATGATTACGCCATAGCAGTTTTGTATCAAACCATATACCTAAATATTTCACTGAAAAGGACCTTTCAAATTGACTTCCTTTCATATTTAAGGATATATTAAGTGGATTTGTTTTCCTAGAAAATATCATCATTTCTGATTTTTGTGCTGAAAATTCAATACCTAAGTTGTCTGCCCAATTGCTCAGATTATTTAATGTAAGCTGTAATTTTTCTTCAGAATCTTTGATGTTCTTGCCAGATTTATATATGACGCTATCATCAGCAAATTGTATCATGTTAACCCCCGGATGTAAACAAGAATCTATATCCCTCACATAAAAATTATATAAAAATGGACTCAATGTTGATCCTTGTGGTAGGCCTAAAAAGCTTGTCCTCTGACATTTGAATTTACTGTTAATGTAAAAATGCATTTCTTTTCTTTTCATTAGGTTATACAAGAAATCAACTATGTAATTTGGATGGAACACCTTGGCTTGCTAACTTTTTGCAAAGAATCTCAATATTAACAGAATCATAGGCTCCTGTTATATCTAAAAATACTGCAGGTACATCTTCTTTCTTAACAAAACTAGTTTGTATGTCTATAGTAAGTTCAGCTAAACAATCTTGAGTGCTCTTGCTTTTCCTAAAACCAAATTGTGTTTTTAGACATAATATTATTCTTTTCTGCCCAATTTTCAAGTCTGTTCAATAAAATCCTTTCCATGGATTTTCCAGGACAAGGTAATAAGCTGATAGGACGATAAGAGCGATGATCACAGGGAGGTTTTCCGGGTTTTAATATCGGAACAACTTTAACCAATCTCCATTTTTAAGGAACAATATTCATTTTAATAAATTTATTGAATAAATAAAGTAAAAGTTTCTTGCAACAATCTGGCATATTTTGTAGAAGTTTAAATTTGATTCCATCCAAACCTGCTGAAGTGTTTGAGCTTGAAAGTAAAGCTGAAGAAAATTCAGTCATTTTAAATGGAGCACATAATTCTTCAAAAACAATTTTATATTTAAATTCATCGGCTGGTTTGTTTACAAAATCAGGACAAACTTTCATAGCAAACTCTTCTACCCAATCCTCAGAATATGTTTCATTGTTACTATGATTGCTGTTACGTAAATTCCTAGCAGTACGCCAAAGATAAGACAATGCTGTAGTTCTGGAAAATGATGAGGTTTTGTCTTTCCAATAAGATTTTTTCTTGTTTTGGAACATTTTTCTACATTCATATTCAAGCTGTTGATATGATTTGAAATGTTCAAATTTACCAGTTTTTCTGAACTTTTTGAAAGCGTATTTTTTTCGTTATACTTTTGCGAAGCTTCACTATCCCTTCATGGCTGTCCTCTTCGTCTGGATGTAATGTTTGGATTGAATGGTTTATTTTGGGCTTTTATAGCACAATCAAGAATACTTTGGTTCAAAAAATTATATACTTCTTCAAAATTGTAAATATTTTGAGTTGAATTTTCATATTCAGTTATTATATCCGACAAAAAGTTTTGATATTTTAACCAGTCAATATTTTTTGTTAAATCATAAAGAAAATTAAATCCTTCTACAATTTTATCGCTCACAAACGTTGTTAAAATGGGCAAATGATCGCTACCGTTCAAATCCTCTATTATCTTCCATGAACAAAAAAGAGCCAAGGAATTGGAACATAACGTTAAATCAACAGCGGAATCTCTAGAAGCTGGAGCACCTATTCGAGTAACTTGTCCATCGTTCAGAATAGTAAGGTTTTCCTCATCACATAAGTCATAAATAGTCAAAGCTCTGGTGTCATCGTAGGATTCACCCCACGCAGTTCCATGAGAATTTAAATCACCGAACAGAAATCTTGGTTCAGGAATTAGATTCACTAATTGCTTAGCATGTTCTTTTGACAACTTATATGGATTTGGTGGTATAGACCAAGATGAAACGGTGAAATGAAAATTTGCTGTTTTACAAGAGATTGAGACTTCTTCTGTTTTTCCAAATTGTGGTAAATCAAGTTTATGAAATTCAATTCCACATCTGATACCTATCAGCACACCACCATAAGGTGTTTCGCGATCTTTTCTCACAATGTTATATCCAGTAATACAAAAGTCAAGTTCTGCAGTTAACCACGTTTCAGATATACAGAAAATATCAATGTTGTAATCATTTAACAAAACAATCAAAGACTCCTTTTTTGGAGCAGTACTTTTTGCATTCCATTGTAAAAATATAATTTTTCTATCCATTAAAACTAACAAAAGATGTAATGAGGGGCCATTTACCACATAACTTGTCGAAAAAAAATTTTATGAGGGGCATAAATTTAAAAACTATTGATTTAATATATTCAGGTATTTCAAAAGCGTCACATATAAACTCAATAACATTCTGAATGGAAAATGTTTCAGCAGAATCCGTTTAAGGGGGTTCTGTTACAACGTGTGGTACTGTTTCAGGAGTTTTTTCTTTCAAATTTCTTAATTTCGTTGTGTGTACTTGGTTATTTATTTGAGCGAAATCTGAAATGGAAGTTCCAGGAGGGTCTAATGGAGGGAATGAAAGTTCTGGATTTGTATTAATTCTCGATAAAGTTTTTGGCTCTTTTCTCAAAATTTTTGGACGAGTTGGCTGTTTTCTTTTTCTTGAAATAATAGTTTCAGGAACATTGGGGTTGGGTTCTTCATCACAATCAGACATTTCTGAGGAAAGAACATCAAATCGATTGTTAAGGTTCAATAAATTGGTTTCATCAGATTTTTTTAAAACTTCTGTGTATGAAAATTTGTTTGATTCTTTAACAGTTTTCCTCCATTCACTTTTAGCTTTCCGGTACATAGGACAATCTTTAATGCTCAAATGTTGGGTGTTACAATGAAAACACAAGTTTTCTTTGATCGAACATTCTTCCCCAGGGTGGCTTACACCACATTTCCCACATTTTATTTTATTCGCACAATATTTCGCTGTGTGATTAAGCTGTCTACATCGTTCACAGTACATGAGTTTCGGAATGTAAGCACGTACCGGTAACAACACTTTCTCAATTTCGACAAATTCTGGCAACACAGTACCTTCGAACACGACCCGAATAGAAGCTGATACACTATACACTTTTTTTTATCTCCAACAACACTGACGTCATATAAGCGATTACAGTCCAGAATGCGAACCGGTGCTATAGCGCCATTACGCCACCTACCCTGACCAAAAGAAGGAAGATCTTCAAGACTGACATATCCATCAACAATAACCCCAGCAGTTTCAACCTCAAGGCTTGGAATGTACACGTTATATTCTAATGTAAAAAGAAGATTACTAACTATCTCATTAGCATGTTTTCTCTGCCCAACCAGCACGCGAAGTCGATTAAAAGCTGTTTTCTTTATTTCCAAAATAGATGAATAATGTTTATGAAGTTCTTTAGATATTGTTATTACATTTAACGGCTTTTGTTTAGGTTTGAAAAAAACTTGATACGGTCCCGAACATGTTTCAGGATACTTTTTTATTCTAATAAAATCCGAATTTGGAATTTGAGAGTTTTGGGGACCAATCGGTACTTGATCAGTAGAGGATTGGAAAGGAAGGTGAAGCGAGGAAATTTCAGGAGATGATTGTGAGGATGAGCATGGGGAATCAATTTGTAAAGTAGAAGGCAGCATTAGAGGTGGCGAAGTAAGCGATGATATCAATATTGGCGATTTAGATGAAACACGTGGTTGAGAATCTACTGTTAAACCCATTGTCGGTAGAACACTGTGGTGTGATGGGTGAGTCAAGTTGTTATTGTGGTCACTGGGGGTCCCCGCAAATTATCTCCCTTTTGATAGCAAACAATAAAAGTTTCAACCGAATTCTATTTTTGAGATACTGTACTTATCTTCTTTTGTTCGATGAGGTACGGTGATAGGCCTTCTGGTATATCGAAGGTCAGCTCAGCACTATTGTTCTTTTTTCGGAGGAGCTTAAATAAAACCGTCTATCTTCACCGACTGTTGAACAACGAATCATGTGTGTAGGTTTGTTTCACTTGTATTTTTAAGCTCAAACTATTTAGGCTAAATTATAAGCAATTATTATAATTTTTGCCCCAAAATATAGGCAGCATCATAGTTCTTTTTTCGATTATAAATATTTTTGAAATAAAACGTTTAAAATCAAGGTAAAATTAAAAAACTTTTATATGTTAATACACGAAGATTCTTGCACGGTTTTTTTACGCGGTACGTATAACAGTGTAAAAACAACATTACTGTATAATGAAAGTGTTTTGTATCTTTTATGATCAAGAAATTTCGTTTAAACCGTCAGAATAGAGATTGATCAATGTTACCTCAAAGCATCAAATTCTGAACATAGACGAAAACGATTTTTAAATCAAATTTAAAGTAGTCTTATAAATGTCTGTATCCATGTTTTACGTTCATTGTCGTCCAGTAGCGGTTTTAAAAATATAAAACATGCCACATTCCCCTTAGCAGAAAAAAATATCGAAATGTCTTGAAAAAAGTGATCAATCATTACCTATGTCTTTATGACCTGCTAAACACAATTTGTTTCACTGTTCTTCAGTCATATCCAATGCTGTAAAATTTTAAGAAAAAGAATGATTTTTCATTGAATCTTGCACGAAAATGTTTCGTATTGTGCTTCGATGAGATGGACTAGTTTATCTGGGACTCCTCGTCGCCTTAGAGCCGACCAGATGTTTTCATGGTTCAGTCAGTCGAATACTTTTTCAAAATCAACGAACGCCAGCAGAATACAGTTCAGGAATTCGTTGATTTGTTCCACTATTATTTGTAGCGTTGTGATGTGGTCCACACATGATCGTCCGGATCGGAATCCAGCTTGTTGCCTTTGGAGTGTAGCGTCGATCCTGGATTCTGTTCAGAATCATTATGCAAAGTACTTTGAGGGTTGTACAGATCAACGTTATGCCTCGCCAGTTACCGCACTCAGTCAGGTTTCTTTTCTTCGGGACCTTTACGAGGAAACCTTGCATATAGTCGGCCGGGAATGTTGCAAATCTTGATATGCTTAATATCGGGCAAACTCAACATCCCCTAAAATGTAGCTGACCTTTTAGAAAAAAAAAGATATTTTGAATTTTGCTTCATGAAAACCCCTTTCATTGAATTCTGCGCTCATATCCCTTATTTATAAGATGGCTTGGAAAACTAGACAGTCTATTATTATATTGAATGGGGAAAAAAGTGTATCAACCGCGAAGAAATTCAATATCTTCCCTCCTACACGGAACAAATCTATGAAAACATACTTTCCTTTAGTGAAAATGTCCGAAAAATTGGTTGGACATAGGATGCAAAAGTTTTTCCGGGGAATCGAATAAATACTATTTGAGCCTCCGCACGCATAATAAAATGAAGCTATAGCCGTTTTTATCCTCCATTCCTCATATTTTTTCAAATATTCAAACCATAACTCCATTTCACGAAACGTGCGTTGGCTCAAACAGCTTTCATTCGATTTCTCGGAAAAAATTACACATGATTAATATCTTTTGTTTTTAAATTTTCCAGTGCTTCGCTTGTTCGAAAAAAATCACACAATATAAGTTTCATTTGGTTCAAAATTTTCAACGCCGAACTTTATGTTTTCACAATTTATTGAAAAATATAGGTATATCGAGGGTACAATTAGCCATTAGTACATTTAACAAAGCTTGGGGTAGCTTAATTTGAATAGCCCTCACTTGATTTTTTGAGAAAAATCACACATGCAAGGTCTCATTTTGTTCAAAGTTTTCAAATCAGAACATGATTTTTCAGAAATAGTATTAAAAATGTTGGAAAATTTAGGTTAAAACAGCCATAACTCCATTTTCCGATGCTTACGGTGGCCCAACCAGCCTTAATTCGATTCTAGGGAGGAAAAATCACACAGATGGGTCATTTGCTTCATTTGCTCATTTGCCCCAAAATCTCCAGTCCGAACAAGCTTTGCCTTGATTATATTGAAAATGTAGGGAAATTAAGAATAAAACGGCCATTTCTCAATTTTTCGATGCATGCATCCGATTCTTTGATAAAATCAAACAAGATAAGTCTCATTTGGCTCAAAATGTTCAAGTCCGTACTTTCTTTTTTCATAATGAATGGAAAAATATAGAGCAATCAAAGTAGAATCAGTCAAAACTCCATTTTCTGAAGCGTGTTTTTTCTAGATCCTGGAAAATAATAAAAATTAACCGAGATATAAATATGAATGCTTATGAAATCCGAAAAAGTTACTTTTACCTCACCAAGCAAGGTGAAACTTACCCCACAATGAGGTAAAGTTTACCTGTATCGAGCAGACAAAAAAGGTAGAATCCACCTAGAAAAAAAAGGTGAATCCAAAAAAGGTACATTCTACCTTTTTTAGGCTTACCTTGTAGCGAGGTGAAGTTGAATTGTGCTGAACAAAATGATGCAATTCACCTCGAAACAAAGGTACCGTAAAACGGGTAACTTTGATCAACATGAAATTTTCCCACATAATCATCAAGAACGAAATCTAAAGTTGAAATATCTCAAATCTTTTTTCTACGTTTAAAAACCTTTATGTTGAATTTCAAATTGGGAAAAACCTGATTTGTTTTTGAAAATTTTAAATGTAAGTAAAAATGTAATTTCAAAATCTTGAAATATCTATTTTTTCGAAGGCTCGCAAACAAACACCCTTCCTAATGAAATCAAAGCGTTAAGAAGCAGTAGTTTAATTGATGTGAGAGTTCCACTTTTTTCCTAAATAAATGTATAGTTTTGGTGTAATTTTTGTTGTTTTTTTTTATGTTAATATTTGTAATTTTAAAAATAGGGACATTCTCCAAGAGTAACCCAGTCTAGGACAAAAGGCTAGAAACCCTATCGAACGGTAAAGTTTGAAAGAATAAATTAAAAAGGGATAGTGCGAGAGCCTAGGGAATTGAATGAAAGAAAAATTTCATTTTTTTTGTTGGTAATTTTTTTAAAGTAGTGTTGAAAAATCTAGCCCCTTAATTTATGCAACATCTTTTTATACCTTTAGATTTTAATCTCTTATCGGCCCTAATACGTTAAGGACCGCGATGTTGTTTTTTTTGGATCGCGAAGAAATCTAAACCAAGAAGCACAGAATTTCAACTATGTATATTTCAGTACTCACTGGACCAAACGTTACAAATTTAGTATCTTTGAGCCATTAAAAGTGTTGTGTTCAATTTTGTAAAGTCCCATGATTAATTTTATATCATTTGAGCTTGTTTCGAATTGCCTTAGAAATTCGTAGACTTTTGTAAACTTTGTTAATATTATGGAGGTATTTTGTATCTTAGATGATCACGAAAACTTCTTAAAACAAAGACGAAATCGATTTTTAAATCAAATCTAAAGTAGTCTTATAAATTTCTGCAACCATGTTATACGTTCATGAGAGTCCAGTGCTGGTTCTGAAAATATGAAACATGCCACATTCCCCTTAACAGAAAAAAAATAATCGAAAGATATAGAAAAAAGTGATCAATCTTACCCCGGATTACGGTAACTATTTTCTGAACCCGTTAATTTAGGTTGAGTTGTTTTTTCGTTCAGATATAAGTTTTGTGAAAATAGGCACAGAAAAGTTATAAGTATTAGATTATATTTTGTTGTGCCAGTTCTCAACATAAAACTATATTACAGATTGGCCTATCGATCTACGAAGGGTATTCCTCATCATTCAGGATTCAATGACCATTGTGGCGCAAAAGAACTCGGAAAAGGCAGCGTTGATGGCCAAGAGGATGTAAAAGTGTTTTCATCCGATAAAACGGAACATTCAAGAAAAAAAATGAAGTTATTATTGAAATTATAAAATTTTTAAGAACATTAGAATCCAAAAACATTAATCGCATAGGTAATGTAAAATAAAAATCAAATCTTGAATGAATTTGTGTCTTTGTATATTTATTTAAGTGAATTACCAGGACAGAGAAAAAAAAAACGCCTTTTAGACAGCGAATGGGGAACCGGTAGATTATACCTTTTTGCTCAGTGAACCCCAAAAAGGTAAAATATACCTTTTCTTCTTGATAAAAAAAACGACGCAATTCACTTTTTTGCTAAGTAAATAAAAAAAGGTAAAATTTACCTCGAAAATAGGGTGGAAAAAAATTACCCCGTAACTTGTTAAATTTTACCTTTTTATTATTTTCCGTGAATAGCTTACAAAATGTAGAGGAATTAGGAGTTAAACAGTTACTATATCTCCATTCGTAAATTCGTGCGGCGTCTTAAAATATGTCTAATAGACTTTCCGGACATTTTCACCGGTTTATAAACTTTTTTCCCCATTGTGCTCATTTCTCATTTGGAATTGAACAGTGAGACTCAACTCTAAGAAACGGTAGAAAAATACTAATTAAGACTTATCAAGTAGTTCAACAATCTATCAAAGATTGAACAACATTTTGAAACAAAACTATTTCGCTCTAAAAATCGTTGTTTTTACAACAGAAATAACATTTATTACACCTTAGTATCCCGAATACGTCTCAGTGGTCGAGTGGTTAGCGTGGTATGACGGTAATCGCTAGCCCACTGATGGCATGGGTTCGATTCCCATCTCGGTACTGGATGTTAAATGTTAATCTTAAGTTGTCCACGTCATTTATTCAGTCTGTAAAGCCTATATCGGCTAAGATGGTGTATGTCTTTCCAGCTTCGTTCACACTAGGAGACAGTTGGTATTGAGTCAGGCTCAATTTCTCCCATCACTTTGGGAGAACTCTGTTTCGCAATCAAAATCAAAATATCGCCGCCTAGTGTGGACTAGGCCTTAAATTTCGGCCATTGAGTCTCACTGGGTATTCTAGAAAATTAAATATCCAAAACATAGAAAAACACAGACAAATGGGCAATCGGAAAACCAACCTAGCATTGCCGACAGCAATAATATCACCGGCTGATTAATAACAACACAAATTGAAACCCTCCCGAGTGGAAAAATACGCGAATCCCGTACATCACCCGGTAATTTTCCGAACCATTTCGTTTCTGTTTGATGTTGAATTTTTGATCCGCCAATACGAATGCGATGATGCTGCACGTGCAGCCACACCACGCGTTTCATTCCGCGAACGCCACCCTCAACCGATATCAATCCACGTGTTCCATATCGCTTGTGTTCTAAGAGGATAACCGGCACCTCGGAGAGTGAGAGGCCATAGGTTGAGTCTCCGTAATTCGAATTTCGTTGTTTCTCGTTTCCCCAACCCATGAAGTTGTAGGTTCATTTGCGGAGGCGGATCTCCAACTGTGTGTACCTTTCTTTGCTATATGTTGTTTGCTTTCCAAGAACGACTTTCACCTCAAAAGCTGGCTGTAATGTGCGGAAATCCACACGTGAAAAGTTGTCGGTCTTAAGCCAGGTGACAGTTTACCACCCGGATGCGGATGATGGTGCGGATTGGTCTGGGTGTGGAAGGGGGGAATGGAACTCTTAGATGTCGTCTTTCTGGAACTCGAACTGCTGGCTAGAACTGGCGCTGGGTTCGTTGTAGGAATGTAGCTGAAGGCAGACCCGCACCAACCTATGTCAGCTAGCTAGAGTTAGTAGCAACGTCCTAGCAGCAGCATGTAGCAGAGATTAAATTGCTCCGGTGGCACCAAGACGTGGGTGAAGTTGATTTCTCCATCCATGTTGGTACCACACATCAACGTTTGCCGGAATGGTCTCGGGAGAGTGGGTCGCAAGCCTAGAAGTAAAATGGAAAAATATTCCTAGCCTCGTCGTGTGTGTTTGTTGTAATTCCGGGTATTTTATTTTATAATTCCACTTCAGGGAGTGCGACATACACTGGGAGATAATTTGCCGGAAGATTAAACAACTGCTTTCCTGAAACGATGCGGGAGTAGAAGTGATTCTCGGATCCGCTCGGAAAACATCCAAAATAATGAAACTTAAATATGGCTTAAGTCGTACATCATTCTATTTACCCCAGGTTTTATGTCTATTTTTTCGGAATGCTTCTTATCATGTGTCGTTTGGCAATCGAATAAACAAAATGTGTTTGATAAAACTTCTTAGGAAACAGGGTGGGGCAACAGAAAACTTATCCTAAAGCTTTAACTAGGATTCTTCTAGGAGCTATTTCTTAATCCCTCCCATTCTTGAGAATTGTAGCTAAAATCATGAGTGATACCAAACAGTGAAACAATTTACTATAGCGCCTCGTCATTACTTGCAGTTGTCTTAACAAATTGATGATTTGTTTTTATTTTTTTAAATTATTTATTTAAAGTTAAAAATCGTGTTTTTACATTGCATGGTAAACTATCTAGCCTATCCTAACTCATATCTAACTGCCATGTTTAAAACTTTTAACAACAAATATTTGAAAACACACGAACTCCGTTTTGAATAGCTTTCTGTTATTCCACCTCACTTACCTCAATTCTCTTTTAAAAACACACAAACTAGGATCAGCCACCCTCAAATTGTATGAAATCGCTTTCGTTACCAACAATAATGCTGACTTAAATTTTTTTACAATTGTTTGAAATAATGTTTTGTTAAATTATTTTCAATATGAATTAAGTCAAATTATTTGAAAGAAGTTTGTTTAAATAGCCGAAATATTTATTTTACCCAATGTTTTTCTCACAATAACCAATCATTTTTTGTTAAAAAAAATTTGAGTTTTCATTAAAAATTTAATGCTTTCTTAACTTTGATTCTCAGGCATTTAAATATACAGAGATTTAAAAGAAATTAAGTTTCAAATGTTTAAACGAAAAAACAAACAAACAAACAAACAAACAAACAAACAAACAAACAAACAAGAAATTGCTTTTTATTTATATAGATTCAACGCTGCCAAAATGTTGCATATCAGAACCCTAGGAATGTAGTTATCACCGGAATGATGAGCCCTCTCTCAATTGCCACTCAAAATTATTGAAACTTTACACAGGCCCGTGCAAAGGACTCGTCCATGGGGGGGGGAGGGGGGGGGTTCTCGAAATTCAAATTTAGCTAGAATTAACAACAATACCAAAACACACTATAATCGAGGCACGGTGAGTTTTGTAGAAGGATTTGAAGAAAAAAAAAATACTGTGACGCTAATTTACTTGCAGTAACGCTTGCATTTGCACCAAAAGTTAAAACATTTGGCGATGACCAGCCATCCAAAATATTTTTTTGATTTTTTTTTATTTGAAATGATTAAAAAATATATACTTTAAGTGTTTTACAATTTCAGTGATGCTAATTCTTTAATTTTCACTTAAAATAATATTAATTTAAATGGTTCGCAAAACATTCTTATCCAAATCCATGAAATTTTTTTAAAATTATTTTAAACTAGTTACAGAAAAAAGTGATAAAAACAAACAATAATGCATTAAAAAATATCTCCTAATCTAAACATTTGTAAATTGGCTGGCAAATCTTGTCAGCAGTCTTGAAAGGGTTGAATTATCTGAAATCATAAAAATTATCTGCTATAATATGAATCTATAAATGAATCCATTCTCTTTAGATTTTCTGATTGTAAAAATATTGGTGAAATTTTTAATAAACAAGATTAATGATTAAGAAAATAACTTTATATTTGATACCAGTTTAACTTTTTTTGAGATAACGCTTATCGTGATGCGATCTAGAGTTGAAACGTTTGTCATAATTTAAGCTTTAGGAAAACTCAGAAAATCAAATATTAATTGAGTCAACATTGTGAAATAAAATTAAGCTTTGAAATGGCTACTTCGAATCATTTTTCATCACAAAAATTTAGACTTGAAAAACAATGACAAACTAATTAAAAATTGTTCAAATTTTTTTAATGGTTTGACTATAAAATTCGGTAATTTTATTTAAAAAAATAAGTTAATTTACTTGAAAATAATAATGAAATGTTAACTCAATGTATCCACCTTGTCGGTAAAAAGTCATGTTCTTTTAGTAAGAACATTTCAAATTCATAATTTGAAAAATTGTTTCTTGAGGAACAAATTGATGACATGTGATAAAAATGCATCTAATCAAATTCTATTAGCTCTTTTTCATAACTTATTTATAAAATTCAATTGATGATTCATGTAAACGAACTTCTCGAAATCTGCAAAACGATTTGATTTTTGCTTTA
The DNA here is from genome assembly GCF_029784155.1 of Uranotaenia lowii. Lineage (NCBI taxonomy): Eukaryota > Metazoa > Arthropoda > Insecta > Diptera > Culicidae > Uranotaenia > Uranotaenia lowii. The sequence goes on along the minus strand of NC_073692.1, from coordinate 326,847,312 downwards.
AAAATATCTCAAATAGAATTAAGATAACACATTTTCAAAGTTCGTTTAAAATCTATTATTTTTCAAAATTGAGAAAAGTAAACATAAAAAAAACTTTAATACACTTTTCGCAGAAGTCAAAATGCCTAACAGGTTTGAGGAAATCTCTTTATTTAATTTTAAATTTTTTTATTTTAACGTTTTATCAGAACAGTGCAGAATTTTCTAAAATAATTTATGCCTATTTTCAAAAGTTGCAAGACACCAAAATTATTCAAAATTTGCTCTTAAATTCCTTGCACCTAAATTAAATTAATTGTTAATTTTGTAGCCATGTGTAGTTTATAAAAATTGTTTCAATGTCGAGTTGAGTACCTATTTAGAAGAACAATAAACACAAAATAAAGTTGATGTTTAAATTGGTTGGATTCTTTAAGAATATTTCATATCAGCATGAAATTTGTTATGATATAAAAGATTTCTATTATTATCACAGTGATTTTTTAGAACGTTATGGATAAACTTATTTTGAAACATTTCTTAATAAAAGCCAATTTCAAAGACAAGAAACGGTTTGTATTAAATTTTAAATCCAAACTGACAATTAAAAACTAGTTTCAAATCGTAAAGGTCATGTATTGTCGCAGAATGACGTGTCATAGGCCTAGAGGGACATAGGAGCAAATTCCGCCGGAGGCGAGAAAATTTTGTGATATGTTTGTTAACACCATATTTGATGAATATACATTTCTTGAACTAAGACATTTTACTTGGAAAAAATCTCCATGGGGGGGGGGGGGGTTAAACCCCTAACCCCCCCCCCCCCGTTCGCACGGCCTTGGCTTTACATATCATCCTGAGTGTTATCTTCATATTCAGATCCAAAGTTCTTAAGCTTAATTCTTTTGCAGAATTCAAAACTTCGAAATGGTGATTCAGAATTTCAAACAGAAAATAAGAATCATTATTTGAAATTTACATCTTAATTCATATTCAAATAAAAAAAATGAATTCAAATTGAAACCCAAAAATAAAAAATCGTATATCGATAACTGAGGGTTCTGAAACAAATTTCAATTTTGGCACTTATCGAAATATTGATCTGACATCTAAATTCAGAAATCGCTTTTTTTAATTTCAGATTATGAAAAAAAAACTGAGTAGAAAAGATTTTAGAGCAAATAAACAATTTTAATCATCGATGAAAGTATACTCTCTAATTAATTACTAAAGGATTCACCCTCCCTCCTTCCCCATGAGGCTGTTTTTCCTACGGCCCTGAGTCTAACCCGTATTTTTTTGCTTATTTTCTAGATCAGGGTTCTGAGCACTATGTAGATACTAGGAGGTGTCCAATTAACACTTTTTTTTAATTTCATAACACCTGTTTTTAGTCTAAAATGTTTCCTTTTTAGTCGAAACGAACGAACATTTTTTTTGTTGATTTTTAGAATGAGATTAAGGTTCTCGAGTTTTGCATTCAAATTTTGTATAAAAACGAGAAAGATCGTTTGAAGATTATTTAAGGCCCTTGAATCCAATGGGGTATACGTAAGTGCATAAAGGCTTATTTCGAAAAACACGCTTTTAAGTTTTTGGGTTTGGCCATTTTTCATATATTTTCCAAAAGTTTGTGTCTTTCTTCGGAACGTAAGAGTATCCAAATAAAATTCAAAAAAGTATGAAAAATCAATAAGTATAGCTTTAAATATGAAAAATCTTTTTTTTTATGTCACTTTCGAAATTTTTTTATTTTAATATCACTTTAGACTTTTTATTTCTGATTCCAATTCATGAAAACATGAAATCAAGGTAATGTGAATTGAATTTTTTTATTCTATTTAAAGCGTGTATTCGAAAAAAAAAATAAACACTTTATTTTGTGAATAACTTTTAAATGCATAAACGGAAATTGATGAAATTTTCAGCGAAGCGAAGTTGTTAAGTGATTTTTGATAAAGTGTCCAATTAAGAAATTTATCTACTTTTGTTACGACACCTGTTATGCATAAAACTATAAACCACATTTTTATCAAATCAAGGCTATTTTTGATAACGTTTGTTGTTTCCTGAAGCTTGACTATCAAAATAACTCAAAATTTTGAATATGGTTGAAGTTATAACAAATTTAGCCGATTGTCCTCCTTCGGCACAAAAACAACACATTTGACTTTTTATCACTTCACCAATGTTTTTGCGTGATGGCACAACTTCAGATCCAACTTAAACAGAATTGAAACTCTCATTTAATGGAGTCAATAGTTTTCATTTTTATTCAAATTTCAGCTCACTATTGGGTCCTCTGCGACTTCTTAAGCGATTTACCATGTGAACTTTGGTCAAATAGTTGATTTTCAGCTGTTTTGGGTCTCCCACTGGGACTTTTGGGGATTTTTCTCGATCCTGCCCAGAAAAAAATGTGAAATAATTTCAGACGCTATCCCAAAATCCACTTTACAGATCGTCACCAAATTTTGTAGACTTACAGATTACATTACATGGAAACTTCACAGAAAATTCAATTTCAATTCATGCATTAAAAAATTAATTACAAAACAAGTCGTCATTTGGACCGATACTTGGTCCGTTGATTGAATAAACAAACAAACTAAAACAAAGTGTTGGATTAATTTCGAATACACTCTTCATTAATATTATTAAAAAAAAATGATGTTTCACATGATTTCTCAATGAACTTAATGAAAACTGCGTTATAGAAAACTATTACAGAATTCAAAGTAATTAAATAAATGAATAAAATCAGTGGAGGAACCAATATTTAAAACAAATATATTTTTTTAAGTTTATTCTAGAAAACCGCAAGTGTTCGGTAATAGACAACTTCTCCATATAGCCAAAAAAAAAGTGGATTTTGCAGTTTCTAATAGCAAATGGTGTGAATTTTCCACACAAATTGAGGGTCGTTAAGCGTCTACTAAGAATCAACTAAATGAGTTGAAGTTTTAGTTGGGGCTTTCTAGAAGACCGCAACGATTCGAGCTCCCAAGATTATGAATCCAAAACAAAGCCTTATTTTTTCTCACCGTTATGTAGATAAAGTAAACTCTCAAATCTCCTTAGTTGATTTCTCTTGTTTGCTATCGTTCATATTAGAGATGTACCGAATTGTGGTATTCGGCGAACGGCCGAATATTGACCTTTTCAGCTATTTGGCCAAACGAATATTCTGTCGAATATACTGTTGGGTTTTTAATGAAAATACTAAAGCGATTATTTCAATTTCCTTCTATTTCTTCCATCTTAATGCTTTTCATGTTTTTGAGTCGATTATTTTCAACCAGATGATTTATTACAAAATCATTTTCAAGTTTACCAATAACTGAAACGGCATCAGATGACTTGTCGCTTCAAGGGCGTTTATCACCAAAGAGATGGGTTCCTCTGAAATCTGGCAAAAACACGTCAAAACTGGTGCCAAGCAACATCAAATTGCTGATTTGATATCGAATTAGATGAAAGTCGAATTTGAGCAAGATATCTTCAAAATAGTTGTTAAAAAGTACCATGATTTTTAGCAGTCTGTGGTTTTACCTCGGGCAAATCAGGACAATTTTAGCAAAAAAAAAAAAATTTAAAAACGGAAAATGTTAACAAAAGCAAGGCCAAAAACATACAATAGGCAAATGAAAGAAAATAACTTGAAATTTAATATTTTCATTGAATAGCAGGAGCAGTATAACAATCGTATCGTTTTCATTATGGAATTGTTTAAAAATCGTTTTTTAACATAAAATCTTGAAACTTCCAAAGAAAAATCAGAAGTCTTTATTTGATTTGACAAATTATTTGAATAAAGCCGGGCAAAATTCGGGAAGTTTAATATGTCTGAGTACAATATCTGAGCATCCTGGCCAGATTTGACTAATCTTGAGTTCTTTATTGGATTTATGGACAAGACTGGGTATTTAAAAAAAAACATTACTTTTGGATATTCTATAGAGTATCCAAATTCATTTCAAATTCATGAATTTGACAATTATGTCATTGTATAGGTTTTAAAAATTAATATTCGGCCTATTCGGCCGAATACTAAGCTCAACTATTCGGCGCCGAATATTCGGCCAACCGAATATTCGGTACATCTCTAGTTCATATACATTTTTTTTTCGAGAATGCTTGAGGTGTCTCCAAAATGGTTTGATAGCTTTAAAAATTGATTTTTTTTTAATATATCTTTATTAGTACCAATTCATCATTACATTTATATTACATTAATACATTAAATTAGGTGTTCAGTTCAATAATGAACTTTCAGAGCCCTATAGTTTAATAATCACTAAAATTTATTTATTCGACTTAAATTTGCTGAGCACAATCAAGCATTTTTATAAAGAAGAACATCCTGTAGTGAAAAAAAAAATATTTTAAACTAAAAACTAAAGCTATCCTAAAATTAAACTAATTGTAGAGAGAGCGAATCTCTGCGATGGAAGACTGCATCGATTTGCCTCTGAAGTTGGAGATGATTTTGTTGGCCATCTCTTCGATAGATTCAATGCCTGCAATCCGATGAAGATCTTCGGTGCTGTGCCAAGGTGGAAGCCGCAAAATCATTTTCAGAACCTTGTTCTGAATCCTCTGGATGGCTTTCTTCCTCGTCGCGCAGCAGCTAGACCAAATCGGAACTGCATACATTATCGCTGGTCGGAAGACTTGCTTGTAAATAAGCATCTTATTCTTCAGGCAAAGTCGGGATTTCCTGTTGATGAGAGAATATAGAGATTTAGTGTATTTATTACATTTAGATTGAATATCTTCAATGTGATTCTTAAAAGAAAGATTCCGATCAAGTGTGAGTCCCAGGTACTTCACGTGATCAGACCATTCTAAAGAAACCCCATTAAAAGTTATGGAATGATTTTCATTAGGTTTTAAAAAATTTGCTCTTGGCTTATGGGGAAATAAAATAAGTTGAGTTTTGGAAGCGTTAGGAGAAATTTTCCACATTTTCAAGTAATTCAAAAAGGAATTTAAATTTTGTTGCAATCTACTGCATACCACCCGTAAATTTCGACCTTTGGCTGAAAGCAAAGTATCGTCAGCAAATAATCTTCTACCTTTTCCTTCTGGGACATCAGGAAGATCAGAAGTAAAAATATTGTATAAAATAGGCCCAAGTATACTACCCTGAGGGACACCAGCTCTAATGGGTGTCCTTTCAGAGCATGAATTTTGATAGCTTACTTGCAAAGTTCGGCTAGTCAAATAATTTTGAATAATTTTGGTGAGATATACAGGAAAATCAAATCGAGCTAATTTAGCTACTAAACCTTTGTGCCAAACACTGTCAAAAGCTTTTTCAATATCAAGAAGAGCAACACCAGTTGAATAACCCTCAGATTTGCTAGCTTTAATCATATTAGTTACACTCAAAAGTTGATGTGTAGTAGAATGTCCATGACGAAAACCAAATTGTTCATCAGGGAAAATGGAATTCTGATTAATGTGAATCATCATTCTATTCAAAATAACTCTCTCAAATAGTTTACTTAAAGAAGGGAGCAAACTAATTGGTCGATAACTTGAAGGCTCTGAAGCACTTTTTCCAGGTTTCAAAATTGGAGTTACTTTGGCATTTTTCCATTTATTGGGAAAATAAGCCAAGTGAAAACATTTATTGAAGATTTTAACTAAAAAATTTAAAGTGCTTTCAGGCAACTTTTTAATAAGAATATAGAAAATCCCATCTTCCCCCGGGGCTTTCATATTTTTAAATTTTTTGAAAATCAATTTAAGTTCATCAATATTTGTCTCACAAGAACTTTCAAACACAATTTGCTTAGAAAGAATATCATCAAATTCTAGGGAAATTTGAGCATCAATTGGACTTACAACGTTTAAATTAAAATCATGAGCAGACTCAAATTGTTGGGCTAATTTTTGAGCTTTTTCTGAATTAGTTAAAAGAAGTTTATCCCCATCTTTCAAAGTAGGAATTGGCTTCTGGGGCTTTTTTAGAATTTTAGTTAATTTCCAAAATGGCTTTGAGTAGGGTTTTATGTCCTCTACTGCTTTAGCAAAATTTTCATTACGAATGAAAATTAAACGACGTTTGATCTCTTTTTGAAGGTCGCAATAAATTAATTTCAAATAAGGATCCCTAGTTCGTTGAAATTGTCGTCGACGAATGTTTTTCAGTCGTATCAAAAACTGAAGATCATCATCAATTAAAGGTTGATTAAATTTATGTTTAACTTTGGGTATTGAAGCGGCTCTAGCATTGATTATTGAAGTTGTCAAATTTTCTACAGCCAAATCAATATCTTCTATTGAATTCAATGGAACGTTTACATCTAAATTACGTTCAATAAAATTCATAAATCGCTCCCAGTTAGCCGTTCGAAAATTAAAAGTTGATTTTAAAGGGTTTTCAATGGGACTTTGGGATAAAGAAAATGTTATTGGAAGGTGGTCTGAATCGAGGTCCGCATGAGTAACTAATTGACTACAATGCTCGCCTAAATCCGTTAGAACCAAATCAATTGTGGAGGGATTTCTAATTGAAGAAAAACAAGTATGCCCATTAGGATATTCAACAGTATAATAACCTGCAGAACAGTCATTAAACAAAATATTCCCATTTGAATTTGATGAAATATTATTCCAAGATCGGTGTTTTGCATTAAAGTCACCAATAACAAAAAATTTAGATTTATTTCTGGTGAGTTTTTGTAAATCTCCCTTCAAAAAATTTTTCTGTTCACCGCTACATTGAAAAGGCAAATATGCGGCAACAATTATAATTTTCCCCATAGAAGTTTCTAATTCAATTCCAATTGTTTCTAAGACTTTTGTATTGTAAGAAGGAAGAAGTCTAAATTTGAGACGACTATTGATGACAATAGCTACACCCCCACCTTGTCGATCAAGTCGATCATTTCGTAAAATTTTAAAGAAAGCATTGCTTTTCAAGTTATTGTCTGGCTTTAAAAAAGTTTCAGTGATGGCAGCAATATGTATGTTTTGAGTTTTCAAAAATAAAAAGAACTCGTCTTGGTTAGCCAGCAAAGATCTAGCGTTCCAATTCATAATATTTAAACATCTATTTGGATCCATGAGGGAATCGTAAAGTCATAATAATTTTGTTAGCATAATTAAAAGAAGTTTGGAAAGCTTCAAACATTGAATTTGCTTTCAACATAAGTTGCATCATTTCCATTAAATTTTGATGCAAAAATTTTAATTTTTCCTCAGTAATCTCACCCAAATCAACAAAATTGTTAGAATCAGAAGAGGAAGGAGAAGAAAAAGTATTTGAATATCGGGGATTTTCCCAAGCCTTCGCATGAACGTTGAGACTTGGTTTTTTCCCATTTTTATTAGTTAAACCTGAAGAGGGTAACCCATTTTCAACCACCTCTGAGAACGATAAACAACGAGTCTGTGGCGCAGAATTAGCCCAGGTAACATTAAAATCACTTCGGGTATTACCCAGCCGTGATTCCAATGTAGGCCGAGGCTGACTGCGAACAGGCAGATTGTTTGCCGGTCTGACGTGTGTAGACGAAAAAGAGGAAGGAGTAGAAGAAACTTTTCTGGAAACTTTGGGATTTTTCCTAGAAGCAACAATTTTTGCCCTGATGGGACAATCTAGAGAATTCGAGGAATGATTACCTGCGCAATTCGCACACTTAAAAAATTCTGTTTTTGGCTTATCACCACCAAAAAGGCATTTAGATTTTTCATGATCGAATGAGCCGCAAAACATGCATCTGGCATTCATTCTACAATTTTTAGTGCCATGACAAAAAGCTTGACAACGACGACATTGCGTAATATTTTGTAAAAAATTGGTATGGGATTTACGAAAAGGTTCAAATTTTACTCGACAATGAAACATAAGACGAGCCTTTTCCGAAATTTTCAAATTATTAACCTGATCCTTTTTAAAATGGATCAAATAAAGTTCAGGAGCAAAACCCTACAAACACTACTGGTATTATTCGTGTTGGTTCTTTTCCTCATTTGAATTACTTAAATTGGAGAAAAACCTAACAAAGAATTTAATTCATTTGTGATCTCATCCGGTGTCTGATCGCCGGTGAGACCACGAAGTACAACTTTAAAAGAACGATCACCTCTAGTGTCGTACGTAAAAAATTGGTGTTATTTATTATTCAAATAATTTAAAATTTTTTGAAAATGATTAAAAGATTCCGCCAATATACGAGCAGTTCCCCTTCGACCGATCTGAAAAGAAATCTTCACATCCTTGACGGAAGTGACGATTTCTTTTCGAAAGGCATTGAAGTCAGGAATCGTGACCGTTATCGGTGGAATCTTTTCGTTTTTAAGAGTATAAGAAGAAGAAGAAGGTTTCTTAGTACTCTTATCAGAATTAAATATGAATATTTCCTCATCACCGATGTTATGAAGGACATCGAATGAATTGGAAATTTCAACTTTTTTGGCAGATGGCCCTGGATTAGGTTCAGCAATCCGTTTTCTTCCGGCCCTTGAGCCGGCCGAAGACTTCCCCATGCTGGAAAGAAAAGAGAAAATATGAATAAAAGAAAATGAAAATAATTTTATCACTGAAAAGTGCTGATTGAAATACAGGTAAGGAAAAAATAAATAATGTAAAATGTTCCTGCAGGTACACAGCAACGATACGATGCTCCGGCGTACGTGTTGACGGCTCAACGGTACAGATGGAAGTGATTTAAAAATTGATGATTTGATGCATTTTTAGGCGTTTAGGGATAATTCATAGTTCTCTCTCTTATTCAATGTGCGCGAATTTGTCAAGGAATATCGATAAATTAGTCCCTCCAAGCAGTTTTTTTAAAAATGTTTTTTATTTTATGTCTTTATTATAGAGATTTTCAGCTTTCAGCTAGTCCCCCCCTTCATTTTTTTTCTTTTTTTTTACTGTTGCTTCTGAGCGAATTTTGTTCTTCGATATTTGATTTTTGTTAACACTTTTTTTTCCTGAGTAATTTTTAAAATGGTAAATACAAATGTTTTCATTTAAAGAATACTGAATAAATTAATTTTTAATTTGAAACATACATTAAAATATATCATTGCAAGTTTGCTTGGAACTCAGTTATTCAGGAAAAAATGCTAGTAGTTTATTCAACTTTAAATATTGAGAATCGAAAATTTATGTTGTTTTTTTTTGTTTCGATTACAGTCATTTTACTATCACTATGGCATTCGCGAGTATATTACAACGTTGCAGTTGGCGTAAAGTTATTGAAAAACTTATTCAGTACAACTGTGTTCGATGTTAACTATTGGGCTTGAACTCGCATCAGCTCAGGAGGCAACGGATTTTCCAACTGAGCTATATCACAAGTCCATTAAACTATTGTTATTATTTTTTTTATTCATTTTTTTTTGCGATTATTATTCTTTTAAACCAAGTCTGATTTTTTTTTCAGAATATATGTTAAAAATTACAATCATGACCAAATGACAGTAGCTGATTCCTACAAGTTTGAATTGTTTACAAGCCTGCCTACCTTAAAATTAAAGTTTACGCAAACATTTTAAAGTCCAACTTTCTTCTAGCGTGTTTCAGACTAGCTCATCATTAACAGCTAATTTAACACTTAGCATATTTTTCCCCTCCAACTTCCATAGTTTATGACTAAAGTCCATCCGGGGTCGACCCTTCGAAGCTCCTCCGACTTACATAGGTCCGAATTGCGGTCATGAGCTGGCATTTCGCACCAAAACACTTTAAAGCTACGCGTTTTGGGGGGTATTCTCTGTGACGAGACAGAAAACGTTTGGAAAAAATTGCCACCATTTGTGAGAGAATTTAAATGAGCACTAATGGATCCGCGTGCTAGTCTTCACCCTTTTTTTTTTGTTTCTTTGGTGGTTTCATCCCGGGTGGGATCATCCACAATTCATCTGCTTGTTTCCCTCTGTGACGAGTTAGAGGAGATTGAAATAATTAGAGGAAAGTTTTTTCTTCTCGACCATCATTTAAACATAATTCACGCTCGTGGTTATCGTCTGTCAACTAGGAAACAGGCAAAAAAAAATCAAGCAACACTCGTTGAAACCCCCAAAAGGAACATGAAATGTTACTTGAACTTAGTTGCAAGTTGTCAGCGTAAACGTTGTGGATGAAAGATGACAGTTTATGGTTGATTATTACAGTTAAGGTTGGTTTGAGGGTAGTAAACGTTTTTTTAAATCTCCGGTATTTCCGGACAATAAATTTTTTTTTAGCCTCAAAACAACTTTACAGGGTAAATCTTCCCCTGGACAATTTTTAATGTAGATCATTGAAAAATTAAAGGTTCAAGTTGTTGTTTTTGAACATTGGAGTTTTGAAACATGCATTATAATTTGCCTAAAAAGATGATGGTCAATTCATAAATTGTAAACACAGTACATCAGTATTAAACAATTTGGTCAATTTCTCAGAACTCGTTTCTACTTCAAAACGATCATCTGCCTTTAGGTGAATATTGATATGTTTTGTTACAATTATTCAGTAGATTATTTTAAAAATGAAAACAACATGGGCCTATGTGCACTGTTATTATTTGTTTCATTAACTTGTATAGCCTTGAAACAGTAAAATTTCAAGTGTTTCTCATATCACAAATACCAGTTTCGTTCCAATTTACCTTCAAACATTTTCGCAAATGAAGGTTTTCTCGTCTAGTGGGTACTTTTGTAACGTTTCATGTATCAGTAACATCATCGGAGCTAATTGTTACAAGAAGATATGCTCCGTTTGCATGACGAAACTTTTCTCACCGGAAGTGTTTGTCAGAAAGGCTTCTCTTCAGCCACTCGCCTTGACACGCCAAGCAAAGCTTCAAGTGAGTAGCTAAAGTTGGCTCACAAGAAGACAAAACGCTGCTGCAGACGGAAGACTTTGTCTATATGTATCTGCTTGCCTTTTCCATACATATATTGATGTAAGTAACAACAAGGGCGAGAGAGACAGAACCGCCAGTTAAAAGTTGATTCATGCCAAACAGCTCTAAACGAATGAACGAGCATAGAACTGTGCAATATTACTGTGTAAGTATATATCAGAATCAGCAGCAAGCCGTTATTCGGCAAAGTTCAAGCAGCCTTGTTCGGTGCAAGTGTATATCCTTGCACGCCCCAAGCCTTTAGGACCGACGATGAACGTGGAGCAATGGTTTTCCGCCAGGCCGCCCTCCCGGAACAACTCCCGGAAAACTTCCGCCGTCCAAACAACAACCGTTCCAGAAAAACCAACTTCACTTTGGCGGTTGAACTAGATTAAATCAGGAGTTAATTTACGAAAAATATGTTTGTCTATACAGCCCGGCGACGGACTTAAACGAGACATAAGGAAAACCTTCAGAACGTCCGGGACTTCCTATTTTTGTTGGGGCTGGGTGGTTTTCGGGTCGGCCCTGGGAACAACATGATGAGGTCGACACCCAGAACGATAACGATGACGACGATGTCGACCTCCTTCCACCTGCACTCCGGTTCAATTTTGGAATTGGCGGAGGTTTGGTTTTACCTTCCGACTAACTTCTCTTCTCAATTGTTGGTGGATAAACTTAACCCTGACTCATGTCGTTCATATTAGCTTGAGAGCTGCTTCAGCTGAAAAGTATGCATTTGGAAAGGCACAGAAATTCGTTCCATCCGAAAATTTGACAATCTAAAATTTATGTTAATTTATTTAACGATGACGTATCATCGATAGAATGTTGTGGAATATTTCCGAAAATTTTCAAGAAATGCCAAGGCATTTGATTTCAATTGAGCACTCTAAGACCTGATGTTGGTGTTACTTATAATAAGGCCTGAGCTCAGAAAAGAGTGGGAACGCCTGATATCTCAGAAACTACTTTATCGATTCTAATACACTCTTGATTTTTACATAAATTTGTATGTTAAGCTTAGCCTTAGCCTAAGTCCAGCCTACGCCACCTTCTGGATACTGGGTTCGTCGAAGAGTCGCACGAGATTGTGTCCATCCTTCGCATCCAAACTTCGTTCTCCTGCACGCCGCCAAAGATACCTTTTAACACTCGACGCTCGAATACTCCGAGTGAATGCAGATCCTATCGAGCAATATCAACGTCTCGTGCCTCCAGAGGACAACCATTCTAATGAGCGTCGAGCACAGTTTACACTTTGTGCGAGAGCTAAGTCTTCTCGACAGAATTTGCTTGTGGAGTTCATAGTAGGCACGACTTCCGCTGATCATTAGCCGCCGTTGTTGTCTGTGGTCACCAGTGAGCCGAGATAGATTAAGGCTTCAACTATCTCCAATTCGTTGCCGCCGATCGTGAACTTGTTATTACTGGGCAAGCGGGCTCGGTCGGTCTCGGATCCGCAGGCTAGCATAAACTTCTTCTTGAACGTATTAACCATTATCCAAATCTTTCCTGCTTTGCGTTTCAGATTGTGGTAGACCTTCTTCTAGATCATCTTCTCCGCATAGCTCATCATGGTCGATCATGTCGTATGCGGCATTGAAGTCGATGAATAGATCGTGCGTAGGGACTTGGTGTTCACGGCATTTTGGAAGATTTGCCGTAGCGTAAAGACTTGGTCCGTCGTAGACCGTACCTCCATGTAGCCGGCCTGATGACTTCCCACAAATCTGTATGCTTGTGGCTTGGTGCAGAGTAGGATTCGGGACATCACTTTGCTGGCGGCACCTTGTATAATTTGTCGTCCGATTTGTAGATGGGGCATATAACCCTCTCCTTCCACTCTTCCGGTAGCTGTTTTGTGTACCAGATTCGGAGCATCAACCGGTGTAGACAATCGATCAACTTATCCGGTCCCACTTTGACAAGTCAGCTGCCATGCTATCCTTGCTAGCCGACTTGTTGCAATTCAGCTGGCCGCTTCCTGAACTTTACTTATCGTTGGGAGTGGCACCTCTACGTCGTTGGCTACGCCGGAGATGTACCTTTCCTCAACTTCTTGGTCTTCTGCATGTGCGCCGTTTGGCTAGTGGCACGAAACCTTTGAGGGGTGCATAGAGCTTCTGATAGAACTTTCATGTTTCATGGGAACGATGCAGCTCGCTGTCTCTTCCGCTGTCGTTGATTTTCCACTTTTTGACGGATGCTTCTCTGCACTACTGCTACCCGTGCGACGTTCTTTTCGTCCATCAAACTTCTACACTTCTTGGCGAACCAGTCGGTCCGTCCAGTTCCGTCGATGACGTTCTCCGCAACACTGTTGATGGTATCCCAACAGTCCTCGAGAGAAGCTTCGTCAAGCTCGCCCTCTGCCAGCAGCGCTGCTTCGAACGATTGCGCGTAGTCTGCCGTGATATAGGTTACTTAAGGCGAGCGTCGGTTTCGTATGTTGTTCAATACAAAGAGTTTTGGGCGCATCTTCACCATCACCAGATAATGATCTTACTTGATGTTGTCGCCTCGAAAGGATTCGAAGTCGATTATGTCCGAGAAGCGCCGGCAGTCTATCCATACGTGGTCGATCTGTGATTGCGTTTGGTACGGTGATCTCCAGGTGTACTTTTGTGGGAGGCTGTGCTGAAAAAAGGTACTTCGTACGACCATTCGTTTGGTGGTGGTGAATTCGATAAGTCTTGAGCTTGTTTTCGTTTTGTTTTCGTTGTTCAGCTGTTGCGCACTGAACCTTCCAATTGTTTTTTTTTCTCTTGGAGAGTCGTGCGCTTGGTTCAATGAATCTTTTCGCCTGAGTTGCTCCCTCTGCTGTTCTCCAGTTGGAGACAATGGTGGTGCTTTCCCAGTTCTTGAGTTCCATATTCAAGGCACTCCTAGATACTCCGCAGAAAGGTTCAGGTCCAATTAACAGGCCCTGGGATCCTTCCCTAGCTAGCTGGTCTGCTTCTTCGTTCCCTAGGATACCGCAGTGGCCTGGAACCCAGAATAAAAATACTCTGTTCCGTATGGCCAGGTTTCTTAGTGCAACAATACACTCCCATACTAGCTTGGAGTAACATGTGAAAGTACTTAGTGCTCGAAGAGCGGCCTGACTATCAGAGAATATATAGATACTTGTGTACCTGTATCCTCTTTTCAAACAGGCTAAAGTGCATTCTAAAATTGCTTGAACTTCTGCTTGGAACACTGTTGGCCAGTTTCCCATAGGAATTGAGATCCTGAGTCCTTCCAATTGATGGTTGAATTCCTGCTCCTGGCTGATGATCATCTTGATATCATGTTTTCGACAACGGTCGTATTTACGCTCCAGCTGCGCGTGGAATTTGTCTTTGTCGTTACTGATACTTCCGAGGTGAGGGATGTGCACGTTGATGATGATGATGTTGAAGAACCGGCCTTTTATTCTCAACCGGCACATTCGTGGGTCGATCGACCAAAACTCTAACACGCGGTTCTTCACATTTCACAGCATTATAAAAGCTGTTCCAAGCTCGTGTATGTTACCGTAGCTCTGGTAGGTGGCATGACCAACTCGGGACGTTCGTACCGTGTAGCCCTTCAAGCAAATCTCCTGCAGCGCTACGATGTCGAATTTGCGTCATGGATTCGCACGGCTCGTAGCTAACCCCACTATCTCGCAGGAGGACCGTCGTGATGTTGCTGTGTTGGGTCCCAAAAACCATCAGGACGTCGTTGCACTCCGCACGCCATCCCTGACATGAAGTACAGACGCGTACTTACCGAGGTTGGGTAAACGATCTTCGTCAAGGTTGCTCGTACCCTAGCTAGCACCACGGAGAGGTAGAGAATCGAAGTTGTTAGACAAGAGGTGATATGACCACTACACGAAGGTTGGATGTATGGGGTCTCGAAAGGTACATTGTCTACCGTTCGCTAGCCAAACGATCTTCAATCATCATGAATTCTTAAGCCTGTTCTTCCGATTCTTTTTTTAAATTTCAACCTGCTTGAAATTCTTAACATTTTACTCAGGCTGTCTTCTTAACTCGCCTTTTGATTTCAAGCTGTTCTTTTGTCTCGCTTGATTTCTCATCAACAACTCAGGCTGCTCTCTCAATTCGCCTTTCGATTTCAAGCTGTCCTCTCAATTCACTTGGAATTCTCACAAAAAGATCGGATTGGTCTCTCAACTTGCCTGTATTTAAATATTCATTTTCATCTTTATTTTTTATTTAAATCTGTTGAATTCTTATGTAATGTCATTTTAAGGCTTTCTTACTAACTTGGCTAGTTTCACGTTAAGATCAAAGTTCACAAACTTTTTTCAAATCCAATTCGGGAGAAAATTTGACTCAATTACTTGCATATATTGTAAACTACAGGTCACCTTTCCCCGAAAATGCTTCAAAAAATTGTCATTATAAACTAGTTCTCGATATTTCTAGCGATATTTTTTGAAGCGAAAATTGCGAGTTCAAGTCCCTTAGGTGATCCGTTGTATCTTACTAGAACAATTCATGGTTTTTTCGGCTTATGTTTATTTTTTTTTGGTATCCCATGTTTCTCTAATACTTAACATCACTTTCGAAAATTTGAAAATTTTCAGGCACGAATATGTACCAAGACAACTTAAGAAATTAAAATAGGATTTATTTATGTATGTATGTATTTGATTTAAATAATATATTCTTACTTATTTATAAAAATGGAGGCAAACATGTGTGCAAACACGAATAACTCTTACAGGATTCATCCGATTCGCATGTAATTTTTTTTTGTTGCGTTCGGTCATGCGCGGTGAAAAACACAACGGAAAGATTTTTTTGAAAATGTTTCTGTGGAATTTGATAATAATTTTTAGTTTTTATTCGTATCAAATAAAAATCATGGCACCCAATTTCCATTTTTTTTTTCGTTCAAACACCCAGAGTAGGAAGGCGCCAAAAACAATCAAGGCTTACTGATGCAACTGATGCTCATCCATAGTTTTGTAAAGAGTTTTGGTGCCCATTTTAAATGCCACTGTACTCTTCACGCGGCACTAGTAAAATGGATTCTTGGATGTGATTATAAATCTTCCTTATCGGGCGAAGAAAACGTTAGTAGTCGGAAAGGAGCATATTGCCGAAAATAGTCAGTTTTGCTTCAGTATCCAGGCAACTTTAACATTTTTTAATCTGATTAACCCAAAGTTTGCCAGATCACCCGTTTTTACCCGGACATTTGATACAAATTTTGAGGAAGGTCCGGTACGACCCGGTTGCTGGGATTTCGTTGAAAAAAAAAAACTCGGATTCAGCCCGGTTTAATACACTTCATTTGCAAAATCAAACAAAAAATGTTATTTAATTATTCAATTATTACGGTTATGACGTATAAATATGAAATATTTAGAGCATGTTTTGACAAATGATCATGAACGGTTTCTAGAAGCTTTCAATACAATTCTGTATCAGCTGGTGTATTCTGATGCAACCGATAATCATTCCGATGTTTTTTCTTAATTTTTGTTGACTATTCCCTGAATTTTGGCCAAATTTGGATTGAAAATTTAAACAGCAAACACCGGATATTGTCATATTTTATTAAATAGCCCGGATGCGCGCGAGATAAAATCTGGTGATCAATAATCTCGTTATTTCGTTTTGTTTATTTTACGGTCATCTTGAAGAATTTTTCATATTTCTCAAGGAGAATAATATTCAACAATGTGACTGCAAATTTTTTGCAAAATGATTGATGTTTTTATATTATGTAGCTTTTTCTGTATTTGAGATAAGGTGTAGAACGTTTGTTTTATTTCAAGATTCAGTATGCTACCGGAGTTACTTCAAGTTTCCAAAGAAAAAACGAGACGATACTACAAATTTTTTTAAATTTATTTGGTCTTTAGGATTTTAACACCTGGATGTCATTCATCCCTCAAGACGATACTACAAACAAAACAATATCTACACAGAAAAAAATGTAATCTTACTTTACAAGTGAATTTAGTTTCCGAATAATTTCTGACAAAAATATGGAAAAGGCTATAGCATCTTTGCAATTGCAAAGAAATTTACATGAAAATGCTAGCAAAACACGCAGAAATTCAATGGGAATGCTTGTTCTAAAGGACATTTACATGAAACTGTATGTGCTCAAAGCTGTCAACTCACTTGTTGTTTTGCTCCAATTCCCGTAGGAATTGAATTCCGTTTGCTGCTCGCAGAATATTCTAGCAAGGTTAGTTCTGATCTAAAATCTATCCAAATGTCTGTGAAACGACGTTGTTGAATAGTTGTTACCAATCGTCACTAATCTTTTCACATCGATTGATCATTTTTTTTCCACAAACCATAAGAGCCAAAAGCAGCGGGTAAATGCAGCTAAGGACTTAGTAAAAAAAAATTTTTTTTTTTCTATTCTACAGTCTGCAGTCCAATTCCCAGGGGAACTTCAAACACTTATGAACAGGTGTAAACATCAATCATAAATTTTTTTAATAAAGTATGAACACCTGGTCAAACTTGTGTTTCCGATTTTATTTCGAACATTGCAATCCAATATGAATTTTGAATTGGGGTAAAAAAAATGTAAACTTACAATAAACGAAGCACATGAATGCTATTGGGATTTTACATGAAGTATGCAGTATCATCACATGTAAAAGGCCGATTCCCTTCTACCCATGTACTTGCATGTAATGCTACATGGATTTTTCTAACTGTGTACAGAAAAACAGAAAGAGAAGGACAACACAGCTCTAGTTGAACACATAATAGAGACAGGACACATTTTTAACATAGAAAAAAACAAATATCATAGACTCAAGTTTCAACAAACACACTCTAAATTTCTTCGAGATGTGCTATATTTTCAAAACTTAGAAAACAGCCAACCAGAGAACTGATGTCCAAAATCTCAATTCCATCTTTGCATCAGTTTTAGACATCTTACACAAACACAATTACAAAAAGACCCATAAAAAACTTGTCAGAAATATCGATATTCAGAAAACAACGCAAGAGGAAACTATTCTAAACAATTCTACGTAAATGTCCTAATTTATGTTTTGTGTTAGAAAATTTAAAATTTTAAATTTGAATGTAAGTGGATAGTTTCATCGTATAAGGCAACCAAAAACATAATTTTACAAATTTCACAGTGAAACCCCACCACTATACATCCGGACAGTACACCTTTACTAAAGCAATTCGAAATCATCCATTTTGTAAGTAACGCTAGAAATTAAGATATCAACACACATTATACACTTTACTAATTGTTAAAATAAACTACACATCACGCACAGGATCCCTGATGAAGGTGTTAACCAACACCGAAACGTTGGATCAAAAATAAATGTTTTTGGATTCAATAAAATTGGACTGATTTGCCGTTAATTTAAACGTTACTAAAAATATTTACCGATTCTGCAAACGCGTTCTTTGAATTTAAGAATTCAAGAATGAAATTAAAATTTCTTTAATTCTCTGCTTAAAATGAGTGCTTTCAATGCCTTTTAGAAAAAAAAAACTGATTTTATAACCCTTTGATATGAAGTTGCTGTGAATCAGAATTCCAATTTTATTTGACCAGAGCTTAAGCATTCATGTTTTGAAAATATTACGAAACTTTATGTTTTCGACCGTGATTCATGTTTTATAGTAATATTGGCTATTTTTCGGTCCAGGAATTCAATCAAACAACTTAGTTTTTGAAATGCTCGACGTTTCGACAATTTTTGGTGATCTTTCTCAAGGGAACTGGAAGTTTATTATCTTCCAGTTCCCTTGAGAAAAACCACCAAAATAGGTTGAAACGTCAGGCATTTCAAAAACTGAGTTGTTTGATTGAATCCCTAGACCGAAAAATAGCCAATATTACCATAAAATATTTTGAAACTTTAATTTGAGAGAAGTTCATATAATTTCTTTGTGATATCATGATGAGAAGTGTTGATTGAAAACACTGTAAATAAAGATGAGCCGTTTCTGCAACATTGGTATACGGTGAAGAATACTTCTTACATAATTTTGGTGAAAAAAAAGGCAAAATTGCGACAAAAAAAAACATTCTTTCGCGCACTTATCTTGGGGTGAATCGAAAATGGACATAAGAATATCTCTGTAAATGAAGAAAACAATGCAAAACGGAAGAAAATTCATTTTTGAGTTTATTCTAGAAGATATCCGCTTTCAGCTTTTACTGGAAATCAAGCAATAACAACCAATATTTTTTATGTTTATTTTTGCACCTAGAGGAAGGCACCAGCATTAAAAAAAACTGCGAAGCGAAAAACAACGCAATATTCCAGGTTCAATATGATGGAAGCTCAAATGAACGTTTTCTTCGATTAATTAGCCACTGTCTCTAGTGAAGTGAACTTGGGGAGTGAAAAAATTGCTGTTTGAAGAATGATAGTAAAAATACTTACAACATTCTTTTAGATTGAGTTCGGTTCTGCCGTGATATGCTGAAGTGACGTATATGCCATATCTAGTTTTTACCAGAAAGCCAAATTTAAAAAAAAAGTCTGAGAAGTAGATAATGGGAAAAAAGAGAAAAACACTCTTATTGAAGAAAATTCAAAATGGCATATTTGTCACTTCAACATTCACGGCAGTGGTTAGATCCACTTCATATAATTTGACAGAAATATTACGAAAATAGTCCGATATCTGTCCCGAATATCGCCATTTTGCGGTAACATCTACTCTCTATTAACGTAATAATTATTTTTGTGAAAATTCAAAGGCTTAACAAAGTTTGCCGGGTCAGCTAGTGTATTTATTAACATGTAATGTTAATAACCTAAAAAAAAATAAAAAAAAAGTAATTTTTCCGCGATAAAAAAAAAATTGAAAATCTGAAAGAGTATAGCAATGTTTTTTATATAAATCGTGGAACTGCAGTTTCGACATGGAACATCAGAAGAAGTACAAGGTGGCAGGGATGTATTCTGTTTGATTAACAAAAATATTTTTCAAAGACTAGCAAGGAGAGCAATTTGAGGAAGGTTAATTGCTTTCTCATGCTTATGCCTCTTCGAAACATTGCAATAGATTAATTTAATCTGAAAGTTTTCACTCAAAAAATCTCAACAATATTTAAACATATGAAGCATGCAATCTCCTTTCAAAATTTTGTTATAACTCAATCTTGAGCTGCTGTATTTTATTTTCTACAAAAGTATGTATGCCTCAATTGTTACCTAATTTAATTTTTTTTGAAATGTTTTTTTTTGTAAATATTAAAATTTAAAGAAACACCTAAATACAGCCCACCGGCGAGGTATATCTCGTGGCAACATTAAATTTGTATCCGTTTTCGAGTGATCCTCCGACCCTTCACCGTTGCATTGATTTCGGAACAACTTCTGCTCGAAAACCTTTGCGCTTATAGTTAGTTTTAGTTTAAACAGCTGAAGAGGAAAAGTTCCTCATCGGGACAGTAGTATGTAGGTACCTTCTCAGTACTTGGCTGCAGTAAGTAAGTATCTATGTTTGGATTTGGAGCAACAGACTGTGTGCTACCACCAAAGAGAGAGATATAGAGAGCTAGATTCAGAGGTAAAAGTAGGAAAACATATTCTACCGTAAAATAGTTGGGAGGAATCGGCAAGGATAAAGTTGGCTTGGCCCAGCTCGTAAGGATTTTGTGGTTTTGCTACATGCAGGAGCCGGAACCGAAGCAAGTGGTCAAAATTTGTGTGGAAAGGGAAAGAAACGGGGTTTGCACATGCAATTATGTGGCATAAGGACCAGGGAACGGGACTTTCGTTTGTCGGAACAGTTTTACGCCCGACGGCCATACAGAAAGTGGAAAATGTTTCAAAATGCAACTAGCGAATGTGCACACTGATTTTGTTATTTTTAAAGGCAAATTTTAACACAGCGCCTTAGGAAAAATTTCTCCTGCTTCGTTTGAACTGTTCGGTGGAAAACAGAGGGAAAAAACAAAAAAAAAGTGCTCAAAAAGTGGGAACGTTTCGGTTGAACGCATGTCGTTCCGGAAAACTTTTGCAATCGTCTGCGAATGTTGTGAATATTTTTTTTCTGTTCAGCCGTGCTACTGCAATATGCCAAGCATTTCAATGCCACATCACGGAGAAAAGTTTATTAATGATTCATCCTGTAACGCTACGGTCGACGTTGCAAGACCTGATTTTTTAAAGCTGGATTAGTAAATTCATTGAAAACAGAGAGGTTTGAAAATAATCTTCTGAGCCCTTTTGAAGGAGATAATTGCTAAATTTATAAATTTTGTCTTTAAATATGCAATTCCAATCTTCTATATCTTTTACTCAAATTTATGTAAATTCCAGCATTTAATATTTATCACTAAACTGTTACATTGAATGCAAAGAATAAATATTGCATTAATTTAAAAAGGCAAACAAACCCCCCTATCCCGTTGTCAAAGATCTTAAGAAAATGTCAAACACCTTTCCCCTCCCTATGTGCTTGCGTTTTTTGTGAACGGCCCCTTATTGAAAAACTAACTTCCGCTCTAACATTATTTTTTTGTGTCTCAAAACTCTATACATTTCGTTGAAAATATGACCGTCGCAGTTCCTCCCACTTTGGTCTCATACATAAGCGAAGAAATAATGTACCTACTTAATTTCATAATTGTAAACAATCGTAATTAACTTTCCCCATTGCTTGGGTTATGCCTCAATGCCCCAAAAATGAGCTGCGTTCTATATGGATTTCCTCCATTCTAAACGGAGCGTGTGAGTTGCGGCATTTCAACCATCAACCAAAGGCATCCGTTAGAGCGCCTCGAGACTGGTTCCGAAAAATTACCTCAAAATTGGTCTTCCATTTCGCTTTAACCTCCTAGGGTTTAAACCAGAAAAAAAAGTGGCAGGGGTCTAATGACAGCCCTATCTCTTGGCGCAAGGGAGTCGGGCCGCCGCCAGTTGAATGTCATCTATCCACCACTGACTGCTCGTTCACATCCGGTGAAAATGAGCGAAATTAAAAATCCCAAAATGAAGGCAACCTCAAAATAGGCAGCCCCGGGAACGGCTAAACGAGGTTGTCTTCAAAATATTTGCTTTAGATTAATCTAATAATAATGATAGGCTGTGCGGAGGCGCCCTTCGGGATTCAATTTTTCATATGGCGGTAGTTGTTCCACACATGGGACCTGCTGTAAAGCTGCTTTAATCTGTTGATGAAGATAATGCTGAGAGTTTTACTTTCGAAACGTTAATCGGTTAAAAATTACATCGAAAATTATATCAGCTGATGAGGTTGTCATTTATCATTTCTAACGGAATGTTTGTAATTTAATGGTTGAAATAATGGCCAAGAAGTAATACCAAGCCCTTGGCAATGTACAGAAATATTGTTCAAACCATTTAAAAGGGTTAATCAAAGCTTTTTTTTCCGATTTTTTCTACCGTAGAAAAAGTTGTATCGGAACGGTTTATGGAACATTATCGATACATTTTCATAAAGATCGGCTCATATATTCAAAGGTTGGATATTGATGGTGCATTTTGTTTTGGCTCCACAACTATGTAAGTTTAAGAAATACAAACAGTATCAAGGATTTAAAACTTTTTTTTTGTTTTTTCACACCCTCTTATAGAGGATGCCTAGCTCCAGATACAAAAAAAGTGAAAAGAAATTCATAATTTTTTTTCGTGTTTTTCAGCAAAAGCTGTAAGTCAGAATTTCCTTGAATCAACTTAAAAGTAAAATGACTTTCCATTTTGATCATTTTCTTTTGTTGTTTGGGATCCTAGATAATGTTATGCGCTTGTCCTGATTCACCCCACTATAAGCAGTGCTATAATGCCGGAACAAATTTCAAATCCTTCTTTTGTCACTCGGAGTTGGAACATCGCGAGGGGGGGGGGGGGGACAATAAAAACTAATAAATTGGAATAAATTGCACGGAAGCTTGTATGCAACAAAACCTTTAAATCGAGTAATTTTTTATCGAATAATTGAATGAAGTTGTCAAGAAAACAAAAGGTGAAATAACTCCCATCTTCTTAAATTTAATAAATTTAATTCCAAAAATTTTTCTTAAATTTGATTTTTAGTCTTGTAATCTTTCAGATTTTGGAATTTTCTATTGGAATTTACATAAATTACTTCAAACTTTATTTATTTCCCCCTTCGGGTTTGTGGAAATTTCGAAGGGGGGGGGGGACAAAAGAAGAAATTGATCTTTGTGCCAGCCTAATTAAACCAAATAAGCAAATTAAGCAAATTTTTAAGAATGGTGGGGCTCTCATCCGGAGGGAGGTGATCTGATTCACTCAAAACATTTATTTTTCTTATTTATATATATCAGTAATTTATCCTACTGATTTAGGCCAGATTGAAGAGGGTTGATGCATTTTCATTATCTTTTGGTATGGAATAACCCATGTTTTTTAATTTTTTTAAAAACAACAAAATTTCAGTTCAATTCCTTTAAGCTGTTTTGCTTTAAATTAAAAAAAAAACTCACGAGTCATGGAAAGAAATAATCTGGATTGCTTGATCTCGATTGATCTTTACGATTTTCACCATGTCTTTCGCGATCAACCATCATGTCCCCATTCAACCCATTTTTCGGTTTCGAGAATTCAACCTTTTTGTTCGAAGTTATTGTCATGAAATCGGTTATGTTTAAAAAAAAAAGTTTAGGTGTTTTTTAAATTTTGCATTTATCAATATCTCTTTTTTGATAATCTTAAAAAGAATTAACTTTTCCAATAAATTATACTTCCAGGTAAGTTGCTAATAAAATATTGTTCCAAAAAATGTTTCAAAGTACTCAGTATGTAATACTATAGTAGTAGCACTTGATGTTCATGTTACTTTATTAGATAATAAATCTTGAATCGATTTATTCACTTGTTTACAGGATAAAATTGCCTGAAAATTGTAAAATGTTTGCAGTCTTATGATCATTTTCAGACTTAGTGTTGGTATACTCTCAGGTTTTTTTTTACGCGTGGGAAAAGTGTCGCTGAAAAAGAGCTGAGATTTAGAACTACGCAATTCTCTAAATTCACATAAAAAGACCTTACTTAGTCTATGACCTGATGAACAAGACCGCAGTGGACTTCACGTGAAAGGACATCCTGAAATTTATTTCAATTACACGAGAATTTTTGCAGAAATAATTCACACCAAAATAACTGGAGACAATGAAGTTGTAAATAAACAGAAAGATTCAATGAATTTTGAAACAGCATAAAACTCCATTTTACTAAAGATCAAAACAGTGACAGACAAATATGAACATAACATCAAAAACAAATACAAAACAGACAACATACAGTAGTGAGATGTTCGCTCGATGAAATAAGCTATTTGATGTAGTAAAATGGGAAATTGTATAACAAAACACATTTCATTTCACCCTATAGTTTCCAATCCCACCTTTAGACGGGATATATTCAAATAACCGCATAACCGCAAAAAACCGTATCGAATAGTTGGTTTTACAACTTTTTAAGCTAAATGATTAAAGATATGTATTAATCCTTGTAACTGAAAACTGTTTAACTAGCAGTTGTCAAAAGTAACAGCTAACTGAAGCTTTAAAACATGACAAAACTTCATCTGGTTTTTTTTTCTCGAAAAATGATCAAGTTCGTTGCCTCAGATATCCTTGGTCAAAATGTTTTTCGATCTAAAAATTTCATCACTTTAAATTTTATTTAAAAATCGATTTCGTTTCTGTTTTGAATTTGATGCTTTGGAGTTACATTGATCAGTCTCTATTTCAACGAGTTTTCTCTATCATAAAGGATACAAAACACCTTCATAATATTTACAAATGCTAGTTTATTAATTTTGTCTTGCTTTTCAACGTTTTCTTTCAAAAACATTTATAATGGAAAAAAGTAGTTCTAGGTTGCATACATTTAGGGGCAAAAATTAAAACAATTGCTAAATAGTTGAAGATAGAAACTACAAATGAAATTTTACCTCCACACATTCCTCTAGGCCCCCCCACTATTTCCATTTTCATTTTTCTTTAAAATTAACCATTTGATAGGGATTCTATGCATTTGTCCAATACGGGCTTTATCTTGGAAAACGTCCTTATTTTTTAAATATCAAAAATATACCACTAAAAGACTATAGATATAGCACTATAATTGTACATACACAAAGAAAAAAAATTGTTCTTTCACATTCAACAACCCGTTTGCTTCTAAATGCTTTTTGGATTCATCAGGAGAGCTGTTTGTTTGCAAGCCTTGGAAAAAGTGGATATTTTAAGATTTTGAAGTTACATTTTTACTAACAGAAACAAAAAATCAAATACAAACCAAATTTTGACTATTTGATACTTAACTCATAGGATTTCAAACGTAGAAACCAGTTTTCAAAAATTCAAACTATAGACTGAGTTATTAGTGATAATTTGCAAAAATTTATTGTTTGTCAAAGATACCTCGGTGATCAAAGTTACCTCGTTTTACGGTAGTCATAAAGTAAGACAATAATTCAAAAAGAGGCGCAATATTTACTTTGAATTTATTATGAAATTTCTTAGTTATTTGTAGGTCAATTTTAACAAAAACTACATCATTTAACGAAAAAATTAAATCAGTGTTCACATACCTCTAAATTAAAGAAAAATTGGTTAAAGAGTGTAAAGATAACATCCCAGTACTGAAAGTCAAGTTTTTTACCCTCTGTGCTTATGCAATTTTTGAAAAAAATATCAAAATTTGTCTTTTAACTAGGAAGTTATTCGTAGAACAAAAGTTGTTTGCTTCTGTGATTTTTAAGCGAAAAAAAAAATTTGTTATAGAGGGATAAGACCCACTAAAGAGGAGCGAACAGCCAAAAGAAGCTCGAAACGTTTTTGCCGACTGGTAAGCAATGTGTCGATAAAATCAATAATCATATGATGTATTACGTTTTATAGTGTTGAATTACTAAATTCAATGATTTTTTGTTGTTTTTCTGTTTATATCTTGTTTGGTCCAGTTCGATTTTATGATATCATGCCATGGTTTATCATGATCAATTTTGTCTTATCGTGTTTTGCTCCACCTATTTAATTTTTCCAATGTTATTTTATCCAGGCGTTTTTAAACCCATTTTAAATTTTAATTTTAAAATAGATAAATAATGTTTTTCCTCTTACATAATTTCATTAAGTTTATCTTTGTTTTGTCGTGTTATATCTGGGTTAGTTGTGTTTTATTAAGTTTTATTTGGTTTAATCTTGTATTATCTGATATCATCTTGTTGAAACTTGCTATTCTCAGTTTAATCTTAATTTTCCTATACCGTAAACTGAGATAATATGCAAATATGCAGCACTTTTCAACTTTGATGGCTTTCTTAAAAACTACAAAGACAGCTTATCTACCCGCTTATGCATCAAAAAATTCAAGGTTGATAGGACTTCAAATTGACGTAGTCAGAAAAATTATTTGTTTGGCTAGTTAATCTTAATTTTTTTAAAACAAGCTACATATTTTCACCTAGCTTGGAAAAAAGAAAAATTTCAACAATCTTTGTTATTATTGAAAAATTCAATGAAAACGATTGAAAATTTATAGTTGTTAATAAATGTGTGAAACTTTAATGCATAAAAACCAGTTACAGTATTTTTTTGTTTTGTTCGAATAAAATTTTACATTTTTTTTCAGTCAAAAATGTTTTTAAAGAAAAAGCATGAAAGTGCTGCATACATTAAGGGGAAAAAATACCACATACAAAAAAATTAACTAGCTGATATCATAAAAATAAATCGTTGGATGGATGAAATTTTGATGTTAACAAACGCATGATGGAAAATAAGTATGTTTTTGCATATAGAAACGAGATTTACAAGGTGTGAATTGGATTTGCAGGCTGGTCGCTGATTTATGAAAATATTTATTTAAAAAAATTGGTGATTGTCCGAAAAATATTTTCACATAAAGAGTGTTGGTATAGGATACTTGAACCAATATGCAGTTTGTAGGTTATATCATTGGGATGATCCATTATACCGGGTAAAACTGTTTACGGCTTCGAAAAATGTTGAAAATTGTACATCAATTGCTAGACTTTTTTTTCATTTTTCATGAAAATCTTTAACTTTAAAAACTAGCTTAATATGTAAGAAATTATGTCATCATCACAATCAATGAATGATAACTCGATAACATTATATCAAAAATCAAATTGAATTAATGCTGTCCGTTGTTTCAGTCCCCGCTGTTGCATGATATCCCGTTTGATGGTATGATCGTAAATTATCCTGGATTTCATGTTTTTTCTCATATATTTAAACTAGTTATAGCAAGTTTTGCCTTTATTCACAAAATTCTTTCTTTTTAAATTTTATTTAATATTTTTTTAATTTTAGTTTCAATTTTCAACATTTTCTGTTTCTTTTTTCAGGTTCATATTATTTCGTCATGTTTTATTTCTTAATATTGCTTTTTCTTGTATTATCTTGTTTTTTACTTATTCAATTTTTTATGATTTAATCTTGTTTTAGACCTCTGCTTGTTGAGCTTATTCTCTCAATTTTTGTATTTTGGGGATTTTTCGTGATTTTTAGGATAAAACCACGTTGTATGTGTTTCAAGTATGGTTATCAATTTTTTATCCCTTTTTATTTCAATTGAAAAAGACTAGTATTGCGTGAATTGTAAACAAAAAATCAGAAAAATATATCTGCTTTAAACCGCTCAATAACAACCGCTTAGAAAGTGTATTGAAATTCCATCAAATTGTTAAATTTATGAAAAATAATTGGGCGTTTTAACTCATAATTGACGCTTCACCTTCATCTTCTTCAATGGTACCAAGACTTTTCACAATCATTACTATTCATGAAAAATTTATCAATGTCTTACGATTTAGGTTATTTTTTTATTTGATAGATTTCCGAAGACTGTAGACGCCCTTTTGAAGCAAAACAAAAGCGTTATCTTCTGCTCAGAAAAATGATTAAAGAAATCTTTTAGTGGTCTTTAAAATATAAAACCTATAACGTTTACCAATAATATGAAAATTATCTTATTTGGACGTAATGTTGAGCGCTTGAAATAAATTTGAGAATGTTCCTGTTTCAATTGAGTAAAATACTATTGAGTTCTAACTACGTGTTTGAGTTTACTTAATTGCCCAACTATGTTCTCCAGTTCCTCAACTAATCAAATTTCTCCACAGTTAATCATCTGGCCATCGCTGCTTGTCTGGAGGAACAAAATTTCAATATGAGATTTTTTTTTTCAAGACGAAACGCAGGAATTTTTGTTTTAAATTTTTTCAACCCTCAAGTAGCTACATATATGATAATTTTTTTTGGTTTTTTTTTCGCTGCCAGAAATAGCAATAAAATTTTTGAAAGCTTTCCATTCAGTTCTCAATAAGCGCAACAAGTTTTAATTTCGTATAGAGTTTTTTATGGGAAAACAAAATTTTTCATTCAAAAATCTCCAGAGATGTACTAAAAGTACCAAAAAAAAATTAAGCTTATAATAAAAAATATTTCCTGATTCATGCAGTACATTTCATGTGAACAAAGATAAACCCTATCTTGTAACCGTGGGATGAGAATAAAAAATCTCAAAAAACTGCGTTGCATAGCCAGAGAATTCTTTCATTTTATAACCGTTGCAAGAACATTTCATGAAATTATTAAATGCTCTAGCAAGCAAAGTCTTCCATTTTTTTTATACTTTTCAATGGATTCAGATTTTTTATTTTAAAATGGTTATATCTAACTTTTTTTCAATAAATGCTTAGCTGCTTGTGATTTTGCAAAAAATAATGCTTAAGAGTAGTCAAAACCAAAAATCAAGACCAACTTCATTTTCAGCTCATTTAAATTTTCTGGATGATTCAATGTGCAATTCTTTTTCCACACAAAATTGAATCGCGTTGCGCTCAGGAATGGATCAAATAATTTCCAATTTAACACTGATGCTTGAACCAAAGGGCATAAAAAACCTATGGGAGAAAAAGTCATTTTTTGCAGCGGTTTAATGTACATACATTCATGACTTTACACATTTTTACAAAAACGTTACCAACTTCAGCGTATTTTGAACAAATAAGTTGAAAAAACCGAAAAATACGCGCCAATTGGTCACACTGAAACTATTTTTCTTCCCGTTTTGGAGCGCTATTTAATTAGGTATTACGAGTGGGATTTGATGTTTATTTAGCTCTCGCACTTGATGAATTATTACACCAGTTTTGTTTGTCCAGGAAAGACCATTTCGGGTTTTACGAGTTTTATTCTCGGGCCGCTTCAAGTCACCGCTCGTTCGTCCGGACTTTTCATTCACGCCGTCCATCTGCGCAAACAATCCCATAAGCTGCCTCTGAAGAAGACCTCCGAAAGCCACCCAAGAAAACGCGCTATAATTATATGCATCTTTTATGTGGCTTAAACTTTACTGCAACCAGAACGACAGACAAATAGAAGACAACACACATTGTAGATTTAACAGGCATACAGTTCAGGTTTCGGGTTTGTTTAATGTTGAATGGCGAGAACGCGTGAGGAAACGACACTTTCGGGCAACTACTGGAATTTAAAAGTCCAGCCGGCCTGTCTGTCGGTTTACATCTTATGAGGAACGTCCGCCGGTCGAGTCGTGTGTTTGCGCGGTGTCAACGGAACATTCTGATTCCGGGGAATGATTAATGTTTAGCATTTTTTTCTTAACTTTTTCATGGTCCTAGGAATCTAATTTCAATGTGCGTGATGAGCTGTTCGAGCTCATGATGTCGCATATTCTTGGAAGTTTGGAAAAAAGCGCTGCATCATTTTAAGTAACTTATAAAACCGTTTGTTGTAAGATTTATTTCAAGTTAAATATTCTATTTAATTTCAACACTGCAGAGCTTTACCGCTGAACGTAAACTGAGGCAGTTTTTTTTTAAAGACTAGCTGATCCCGTACGAACTTCGTTTCGCATTTAACTATAAAGTTGATGATTTTGTATTTGGTTGGTAATTGGGAGGAATTTTCACCAAAAAAAAGTCTTAAAATACTAAACAGATTTTGCAAGCGACCTATTTGCTAGTCTACCAAACGGAAAATTAAAATAAGAAATTTATTAGCCGTCGAAAAGAACACCCGTGTACGATTTTTTGACTTTTTCTGATGCATAACAACGAAATAATGTCTAAAATATTTTAAAGGTAACATTAACTACCGCTTTTCTGTCGTCTGATTGAAAAATTTAATTTACAAATCAATTGTCCGTTTTGTAAAACACCCGTGAATGAATTTTTGTCTGGATCTCATGCTAATAAAACAATTATTGCGAAAACATTAAACATTAATTGTGGACGACCCCTTTTTCTATCGTCTTATAGAAAGTTTGTTATCAGGAATCGATTCCTCATCCTGCAAAACTCTCGTGTTTAACTTTTTGCCTCGATATGATACCTTACAACGTAATTATTGCAAAAAAAGAATTCGAAAAAGTTAAGACAAACCCTTTTACTGGTTCGTTGTAAAAATGAAATCAATAACATGTGCTGTAAAACTCCCACGTGCAAATTTTCATTATAATCCGATGTATAATCAAGACAATAATGTAGCATAAACAGTGAACAGATGGCACTGGGGGTATAATGTTCAGTGTGGGCAAAACGCCCCACTGCAATATCTAGATAGGTATACACTTTTTTTTAAAGAATTTTGTACGTTATTCCCTTCTAATCTACAGTAGAAACCTTTTGTACAAAAAATTAGCATCAAATTTGCGATAAATCCCTGCAAAAATCCAAAATAATTTTTCAAGCCATATTCCTTGCAATTTGTGCCTTGACTTTCGTAAGGAATTACGGCATCTATTGTCAAAAAAAATTACCTGATATTTGTTACAATGATGAACATTGGTCCTGAAAAGCATCACAAAACGAAAAATTTCCTTATTTAACTATTTTTTCTGTTATTTTGAACGATTTTTAATAAACATGTCTAGGTAGGGCAAAACGCGCCATGTCCGTTTGTCTCTAAGCATGTTTCATATTTGATTAAATGTATATGCAGTTTCATCATAACAATTTTAAAGATATTTATATGTTGTATTGAAAAACATAACTTGAATATGAACGAATATATTTAAAATTCCTAAATTTAATATAGATTTAATTACCTATCCACAAGAATTTCAGTATATCTGGCAGCTCTGCGCGAAGCAATATATTTTTCCATCTGAGAAGTAGAATAGAAGTTTTTTTACCTGGCAAACACTTTCGGAGGCACTTGAATCAATAAACACTTATTTACACACATATGCGTATTATGCCCCTACTGAATCTGAAATCCAATTTTCAACCTACTCTTCAAACTTCGTTAAATTTGTGGAAAAAAGTTAAATATAATATGATATAAAAAATTTCCCCTTTACCAGTCATTTGACTGGTCACGGTCCGAATAGGTATATTCAATATGCCGGTCCTTCTAGTGTTAAAGCATCTTTTTGGAATTGATCATTGTTTATGAAAAGTTCGAAAAACGATTCTAAATAGTAACTTTAAGAATTTTTTTCAATAAGCAAATACAGACCCCGTTCGATTTTGGCAACACACCCGTACATTTTGTGTTGCCAAAATCGAAGGTTGCAAAAATCGAACGGTTTTTTTTCTCATCGTGTTTTTCAGTTATTTTATAAAATAACTATTATAATTATCAAAAACGTTGGTTTTAGTCAGTTTCCGACCATTTGTAGTCATTTTTTAATTTTTTCATCATGTTTTTGATGCATTTTGCACTTTTCTTGTTTTGTTTATAATGTTTGTTTTCTTTTGTCATATTTGCTGTTTTTGTCAATCTTCATAATTTTCTTGTTGTTTTTGTCATATTCGGTCTTTTGTTTGAATTTGTTTTTTAACTTTTTGAATTTTTCATCTTTTTGTCATTTTTGAGTACTTTATCAAATTTTAAAAAAAACTTTGGTTTTTATTGTTGTATTTTATCACCATTTCAGAACATAAAAACGTATTTTTGATGTTTGTCTATATTAAATAACGAAAACTAAAAGATAATGTTATTTCTAAAAACCGTTCGATTTGGCACATGAGAGGACTCACCAGTTTCTGGGGGTGCTTATCAGTTTCTGAAGAAATTTCTCATTTTCTGCAGAAACTCATTAGTTTCTGAAGGAACTCATCAGTACCTGAAAAAACTCTTTACTAACTTGAAGAACTCATCAGCTTTTTAAGGAACTCACCAGTTCCTGAGAGGAGTCAACAATTTCTGGAGGTGCTTATTACTTTCTGAAGGTATTCCTCATTTTCTCAGTGGGTATTCCTCACACATCAGTATCTGAATTAACTCATTAGTTTCGGAAGGAACTCATCGGTTCCTAAAGGAACTTTTCGTTTCCTGAATATTCTTATTAGTCTCATACTAGACTCAAAGGAATTAAAAGAAGACGCAAAGAAGTATTCTTAGACAAGTTACGCTAATCAAGTCATACACTTACTCTAGTGTTGAACTTAGCTCTTCCATTTCTGAATAAGCAGTCTACAAATATTCCAATGGGAACAGTGGACACTTCTTGAAGGTCCTATTACTACAAGAAAACGTAATAAATTACTGGTAGTCCTCGGCCTTGAAGGCCTTCCCGGGGCCTTGAAGGCCTTCCCGTGGCCTTGAAGGCCTTCCCGTGGTCTTGAAGGCCTTCCCGTGGCCTTGAAGGCCTTCCCGTGGCCTTGAAGGCCTTCCCGTGGCCTTGAAGGCCTTCCCGTGGCCTTGAAAGCCTTCCCGTGGCCTTGAAGACCTACCTTCCCGTGGCCTTGAAGGCCTTCCCGTGGCCTTGAAGGCCTTCCCGTGGCCTTGAAGGCCTTCCCGTGGCCTTGAAGGCCTTCCCGTGGCCTTGAAGGCCTTCCCGTGGCCTTGAAGGCCTTCCCGTGGCATTGAAGGCCTTCTCGTGGCCTTGAAGGCCTTCCCGTGGCCTTGAAGGCCTTCCCGTGGCCTTGAAGGCCTTCCCGTGGCCTTGAAGGCCTTCTCGTGGCCTTGAAGGCCTTCCCGTGGCCTTGAAGGCCTTCCCGTGGCCTTGAAGGCCTTCCCGTGGCCTTGAAGGCCTTCCCGTGGCCTTGAAGGCCTTCCCGTGGCCTTGAAGGCCTTCCCGTGGCCTTGAAGACCTTCCAGTGGCCTTGAAGACCTTCCCGTGGCTTTGAAGACCTTCCCGTGGCCTTGAAGACCTTCCAGTGGCCTTGAAGACCTTCCCGTGGCCTTGAAGACCTTCCCGTGGCCTTGAAGGCCTTCCCGTGGCCTTGAAGGCCTTCCCGTGGCCTTGAAGGCCTTTCCGTGGCCTTGAAGGCCTTCCCGTGGCCTTGAAGACCTTCCCGTGACTTTGAAGACCTTCCCGTGGCCTTGAAGACCTTCCCGTGGCCTTGAAGGCCTTCCCGTGGCCTTGAAGGCCTTCCCGTGGCCTCGAAGGCCTTCCCGTGGCCTTGAAGGCCATCCCGTGGCCTTGAAGGCCTTCTCGTGGCCTTGAAGACCTTCCCGTGGCCTTGAAGACCTTCCCGTGGCCTTGAAGACCTTCCCGTGGCCTTGAAGGCCTTCCCGTGGCCTTGAAGACCTTCCCGTGGCCTTGAAGGCCTTTCCGTGGCCTTGAAGGCCTTCCCGTGGCCTTGAAGACCTTCCCGTGACTTTGAAGACCTTCCCGTGGCCTTGAAGGCCTTCCCGTGGCCTTGAAGGCCTTCCCGTGGCCTCGAAGGCCTTCCCGTGGCCTTGAAGGCCTTCCCGTGGCCTTGAAGACCTTCCCGTGGCCTTGAAGACCTTCCCGTGGCCTTGAAGACCTTCCCGTGGCCTTGAAGACCTTCCCGTGGCCTTGAAGACCTTCCCGTGACCTTGAAGACCTTCCCGTGGCCTTGAAGACCTTCCCGTGACCTTGAAGACCTTCCCGTGGCCTTGAAGACCTTCCCGTGGCCTTGAAGACCTTCCCGTGGCCTTGAAGACCTTCCCGTAGCTTTGAAGACCTTCCCGTGGCCTTGAAGACCTTCCCGTGGCTTTGAAGACCTTCCCGTGGCCTTGAAGACCTTCCCGTGGCCTTGAAGGCCTTCCCGTGGCCTTGAAGACCTTCCCGTGGCCTTGAAGACCTTCCCGTGGCCTTGAAGACCTTCCCGTGGCCTTGAAGACCTTCCCGTGGCCTTGATGACCTTCTCGTGGCCTTGAAGACCTTCCCGTGGCCTTGAAGACCTTCCCGTGGCCTTGAAGACCTTCCCGTGGCCTTGAAGGCCTTCCCGTGGCCTTGAAGACCTTCCCGTGGCCTTGAAGGCCTTTCCGTGGCCTTGAAGACCTTCCTCGGCCTTGATGGCCTTCCCGTGGCCTTGGAGACCTTTCCGTGGCCTTGAAGACCGTTCTGTGGCCTTGAAGACCTTCCCGTGGCCTTGAAGACCTTCCCGTGGCCTTGAAGACCTTCCCGTAGCTTTGAAGACCTTCCCGTGGCCTTGAAGACCTTCCCGTGGCTTTGAAGACCTTCCCGTGGCCTTGAAGACCTTCCCGTGGCCTTGAAGACCTTCCCGTGGCCTTGAAGACCTTCCCGTGACCTTGAAGACCTTCCCGTGGCCTTGAAGACCTTCCCGTGACCTTGAAGACCTTCCCGTGGCCTTGAAGACCTTCCCGTGGCCTTGAAGACCTTCCCGTGGCCTTGAAGACCTTCCCGTAGCTTTGAAGACCTTCCCGTGGCCTTGAAGACCTTCCCGTGGCTTTGAAGACCTTCCCGTGGCCTTGAAGACCTTCCCGTGGCCTTGAAGGCCTTCCCGTGGCCTTGAAGACCTTCCCGTGGCCTTGAAGACCTTCCCGTGGCCTTGAAGACCTTCCCGTGGCCTTGAAGACCTTCCCGTGGCCTTGATGACCTTCTCGTGGCCTTGAAGACCTTCCCGTGGCCTTGAAGACCTTCCCGTGGCCTTGAAGACCTTCCACGGCCATGAAGACCTTCCTCGGCCTTGAAGACCTTCCTCGGTCTTAAAGACCTTCCTCGGCCTTGAAGACCTTCCTCGGCCTTGATGGCCTTCCCGTGGCCTTGGAGACCTTTCCGTGGCCTTGAAGACCGTTCTGTGGCCTTGAAGACCTTCCCGTAGCCTTGAAGATCTTCCCTGGGCTTGCAGATCTTCCTGGAAGGCAGATTGTCTGAAGACTACTTGTATTGAAATATTATTGCCGATTATCTGAAAACTTAATGTCTAAATACTGATTGGTTAAGACCAATTGCTTAAGACCAATAATTCATTGATCTACAACTCGTTTTATTGTGAACCAACAAGCATAAATTTGGTGTGTTTTAGATGTTTCTATAAAAAAAATGGAAAAATTGATTTCCAGGCTACGCAGTTGCTACGTAAAACGAAGGCAGAAGGCAGTTGAAAATAATTTTTGTATGGAAACACGTAAAACACATCAAATATATGCTTGTTGTGTTCAAATATATGTGCGCAGAGACAAACGACAATAACACCAATTTGTTGAACTTAGTTCAAGCTTCAATGTGGTTCATTAGTTTTAAAAATTCACTTGCACGTTTTTGCAATAAACGCTCGTGAAGTTGAGTAAAATAAAACTTAAAGTTGCAATAAGTTGGCTAGGAAACGTCGTAGAGTGTTGAAGTTTTGTGCAAAACGTGTGATTTAAATGCCCCAACAAATGTTCAGATTATTTTGTTCATGTAAATCCACATCCAACTATAGTTAAGTTTAAAAAACTAACTTTTAAATACCTTTTGAAATAAAACCTTTATAACTCTGCTTTGAAAAGAGATAGAGTTTTGATGTATTCAACAATGTTTCATATTTTTACATATTTTACAACTTTGCAGTATAAAACAAAGCTTTATCTATTGAAATAAAAAAGTTAAAATTTTCAATTTTTTTAAAGTGGACTTCCAAGTTATGAAGCATATTTGAAGAAGCAAATGTTCTGAAGACACTTAAGAGATAAGTTTGTCATAAATGGTAGATCTTCAAATATTATGATTCGCGATGAACTAACTCCTTTATCATTAGAACTTCTCACTGAACTCCGAGAGTCTCAGGATTTGCTGGGCATGAAATATATCTGGCCTGGCAGAAATGGCGTTATACTTTTAAAAAAAGATGATAATTCTAAACCAGAATATGTTAAAAACAGAGAAGATCTTGACCACATAATGACAAAGTTAATGTTCCCACCAAACAATGTAAACCATTCTGTTTTAAACTCAACACCTTCGTAAGAGGGTCTGAGAACGTATACAAAATAGCAAATAAATTTAGTCTAGTTTTCTCTTTATTTTTATAATGGATACTCTAAAAAATAGATATAACGATAGCATAGAAGATTTTAATTTAGCAATAAGTAATGTTAGTAATAAAACTCTGCGGATTTTCCAATGGAACATTCGTAGTATGAATGACTTGCAAAAGTTTGATAATATTTTACAAATAATTCAACTCTCCAAAGTAGTGTTTGATGTGATCGTGATTTGTGAGACTTGGCTGCTGAAAGATAACTGTAGACTCTACAACATACCTGGGTTCTCATCAATTTTTTCATGTAGATCTCAATCCAATGGCGGCTTAGCAATGTATGTGAATAGTAATTTAAAATTCAAGGTCACTAACAATATTGAAATCGATGGGTTTCACAATATAAGCATTGAACTGTTCATCAATAGCCAAATCATTGACGTTCATGGAATTTATAGACCACCTTCCTTTGGTTTTAATACTGTTTGCGAAAAACTTGAAGGCATACTGTCATCGGTTCCAGATAATCATACGTGTTTTGTTGTCGGAGATTTGAATATTCCGATTAATATAGAATCCAACAACACAGTTATCAGGTATAAATTAATTCTTGAATCGCTTGGTTACATCTGTACTAACACTTTCCCAACGAGACCATCAAGCCAAAACATCCTAGATCATGTAGTTACCAAACTAATTGATTCGCCTCGGATCACGAACGACACTATATATAGTGACATTAGCGATCATTGTCAGATAATATCAACATTTGAACTCCAAACTACAAAGAAAAAAGTCGATCTTGAAAAAAACATCATTAATTATACAAAATTACATCAACTATTCAGTGATTATCCCAGACAAATTCAAACTGTGGATGACGCGAATGTCTGTTTGACTAATATTTCGACCGTTTATAGCTCATTGCTCCTGCAATGTACGAAAAAAATAAGTAAACAAGTAACGGTTAGGGGTAATTATTGTCCCTGGATGACTCTCGACCTCATAACTCTAATTAAATTAAAAAACAACTACATTAAGAGAGTTAAACACAACCCTGGAGATACCTATTTAAAAGAACTTCTGAAACATGTCTCAAAGAAAGTTGAAAAATGTAAACGAAAATGCAAAAAAGATTATTTCGAAAACCTTCTTAACAATTCTCCCCATTCGAAACTTTGGAAGAATATAAATTCTGTCTTAGGGAACTTCAGAGAAAATTCTAGAGCTGAGATCAACCTGACTGTTAATAATCGAAGTACTAGTAATAAGAAAGAAATTGGTGAACTTTTCAACTCCTATTTTACCAGTATTGGTAGAAATTTGGCAAATAATACTGTAGTCGACCCATCTTTCGACAACTTATCTTTCATAAACAGAGTTCCTAACACCATTTTCTTACGACCTGCTACAGTCAATGAAGTTATTCAAACTATAGGATCTTTGAAAAATAAAAAAAGCTGTGGTCCTGATAACATTCCCTGCAGCTTATTAAAATCTAACTGCTTAGAAATGGCACGTATTTTAACTGCATGCTTTAATTCTATTTTGGTATCGGGGGTCTATCCCGAAAGTCTAAAAGTCGCTAGAGTGGTTCCCGTTTTTAAGGCAGGCGATGAAACGGATATAAATAATTACCGTCCAATTTCAACACTTAGTGTGTTTAGCAAAATATTCGAAAAACTTCTGGTAAGTCGACTCAATAACTTTATCAAAGAAAATAACATCTTATATAACCTGCAATTCGGTTTCAAAGCTGGGTCTAGTACGCTTATTGCAATGTGTGAATTGATAGATTCGGTAATTGAAAACATAGACACAAAAAAAATTGCAGGAGGATTGTTTCTGGACTTAAGAAAAGCCTTTGACACGCTTGATCATGACGTTCTCCTTAGAAAACTGGATTGCTATGGAATAAGAGGAGTTGCTAATAACATCTTTCGTAGCTATCTTACAGGACGGAAACAGTATGTTTCTATTGATAAAATAAATAGCTCGTTGGGACAAATAGAAGTGGGTGTGCCTCAAGGTAGTAACATTGGGCCACTACTTTTTCTACTATACATCAATGACTTATGCAACCTGCCATTACATGGTACCCCCAGATTATTTGCAGATGACACAGCTTTATTTTATCCAGAGAATTGTCCCAATGTCATAATCGGAAAAATGCAAAAAGACTTAGAGATTCTTGGCAAATACTTTAATAGCAATCTGCTGACCCTAAACCTTTCTAAGACCAAATACATTTTTTTTTTTTTTAATATGTCTTTATTAGTCTTTTAATCATTACATTTAAGTTACATTATTAAAGTTAAATTAAAGTGTTCAGATCAATTATGATCAGTTCAACTCTTTGATACAGTTAATTTTAAACATTGTTTATTTGATTTAAATTTGCTTTAGCAATAAATAATTTGATTTATAGGAGAATATCCTGTTGAGTTAAAAAAAAAAATGTATAAACTTAATCCTAAATCCTAAAAACTAACTTAATTGTAAAGAGAACGAATCTCTGCGATGGAAGACTGCATCGATTTGCCTCTGAAGTTGGAGATGATTTTGTTGGCCATCTCTTCGATCGATTCAATGCCCGCAATCCGATGAAGATCTTCGGTGCTGTGCCAAGGTGGAAGCCGCAAAATCATTTTCAGAACCTTGTTCTGAATCCTCTGGATGGCTTTCTTCCTCGTCGCGCAGCAGCTAGACCAAATCGGAACTGCATACATTATCGCTGGTCGAAAGATCTGTTTGTAGATTAACATCTTATTTCGCAGACACAACCTGGATTTCCTGTTGATGAGAGAATAAAGAGATTTAGTGTATTTATTACATTTAGATTGAATATCTTCAATGTGATTTTTAAAAGTAAGATTCCGATCAAGTGTAAGTCCCAAGTACTTCACGTGATCAGACCATTCTAATGAAACCCCATTAAAAGTTATGGAATGATTTTCATTAGGTTTTAAAAAATTTGCTCTTGGCTTATGGGGAAATAAAATAAGTTGAGTTTTGGAAGCGTTAGGAGAAATTTTCCACATTTTCAAGTAATTCAAAAAGGAATTTAAATTTTGTTGCAATCTACTGCGTACCACCCGTAAATTTCGACCTTTGGCTGAAAGCAAAGTATCATCAGCAAATAATCTTCTACCTTTTCCTTCTGGTACATCAGGAAGATCAGAAGTAAAAATATTATATAAAATTGGCCCAAGTATACTACCCTGAGGGACACCAGCTCTAATGGGTGTCCTTTCAGAGCATGAATTTTGATAGCTTACTTGTAAGGTTCGGCTAGTCAAATAATTTTGAATTATTTTGGTGAGATATACAGGAAAATCAAATCGAGCTAATTTAGCTACTAAACCTTTGTGCCAAACACTGTCAAAAGCTTTTTCAATATCAAGAAGAGCAACACCAGTTGAATAACCTTCAGATTTGCTAACGTTAATCATATTAGTTACACTCAAAAGTTGATGTGTAGTAGAATGTCCATGACGAAAACCAAATTGTTCATTAGGGAAAATAGAATTCTGATTAATGTGAATCATCATTCTATTCAAAATAACTCTCTCAAATAGTTTACTTAAAGAAGGGAGCAAACTAATTGGTCGATAACTTGAAGGCTCTGAAGCACTTTTTCCAGGTTTTAAAATTGGAGTTACTTTGGCATTTTTCCATTTATTGGGAAAATAAGCCAAGTGAAAACATTTGTTGAAGATTTTAACTAAAAAATTTAAAGTGCTTTCAGGCAACTTTTTAGTAAGAATATAGAAAATCCCATCTTCCCCTGGAGCTTTCATATTTTTAAATTTTTTGAAAATCAATTTAAGTTCATCAATATTTGTCTCAGAAGAACTTTCAAACACATTTTGCTTAGAAAGAATATCATCAAATTCTAGGGAAATTTGAGCATCAATTGGACTAACAACGTTTAAATTAAAATCATGAGCAGACTCAAATTGTTGGGCTAATTTTTGAGCTTTTTCTGAATTAGTTAAAAGAAGTTTATCCCCATCTTTCAAAGTAGGAATTGGCTTCTGGGGCTTTTTAAGAATTTTAGTTAATTTCCAAAATGGCTTTGAGTAGGGTTTTATGTCCTCTACTGCTTTAGCAAAATTTTCATTACGAATGAAATTTAAACGACGTTTGATCTCTTTTTGAAGGTCGCAATAAATAAATTTTAAATAAGGATCCCTAGTACGTTGATATTGGCGTCGACGAATGTTTTTCAGTCGTATCAAAAACTGAAGATCATCATCAATTAAAGGTTGATTAAATTTATGTTTAACTTTAGGTATTGAGGCGGCTTTAGCATTGACTATTGAAGTTGTCAAATTTTCTACAGCCAAATCAATATCTTCTATTGAATTCAGTGGAACGTTTACATCTAAATTACGTTCAATAAAATTCATATATCGCTCCCAGTTAGCCTTTTGAAAGTTAAAAGTTGATTTTAAAGGGTTTTCAATGGGACTTTGGGATAAAGAGAAAGTTACTGGAAGGTGGTCTGAATCGAGGTCCGCATGAGTAACTAATTGACTACAATGCTCGCCTAAATCCGTTAGAACCAAATCAATTGTGGAAGGATTTCTAATTGAAGAAAAACAAGTATGCCCATTAGGATATTCAACAGTATAATAACCTGCAGAGCAATCATTAAACAAAATTTTCCCATTAGAATTTGATGAAATATTATTCCAAGATCGGTGTTTGGCATTAAAGTCACCAATAATAAAAAATTTAGATTTATTTCTGGTGAGTTTTTGTAAATCTCCCTTCAAAAAATTTTTCTGTTCACCGCTGCATTGGAAAGGCAAATATGCGGCAACAATTATGATTTTCCCCATAGAAGTTTCTAATTCAATTCCAATTGTTTCTAAGACTTTTGTATTGAAAGAAGGAAGAAGTCTAAATTTGAGACGACTATTGATGACAATAGCTACACCCCCACCTTGTCGATCAAGTCGATCATTTCGTAAAATTTTAAAGAAAGCATTGCTTTTCAAGTTATTGTCTGGCTTTAAAAAAGTTTCAGTGATGGCAGCAATATGTATGTTTTGAGTTTTCAAAAATAAAAAGAATTCATCTTGGTTAGCCAGCAAAGATCTAGCGTTCCAATTCATAATATTTAAACATCTATTTGGATCCATGAGGGAATCGCAAAGTCATAATAATTTTGTTAGCATAATTAAAAGAAGTTTGGAAAGCTTCAAACATTGAATTTGCTTTCAACATAAGTTGCATCATTTCCATTAAATTTTGATGCAAACATTTTAATTTTTCCTCAGTTATCTCACCCAAATCAACAAAATTGTTAGGATCAGAAAATGAAGGAGAAGAACAAGTATTTGAATTTCGGGGATTTTCCCAAGCCTTCGCATGAACGTTGAGACTTGGTTTTTTCCCATTTTTATTAGTTAAACCTGAAGAGGGAAACCCATTTTCAACCACATCTGAGAACGATAAACAACGAGTCTGAGGCGCAGAATCAGCCCAGGTAACATTAAAATCACTTCGGGTATTACCCAGCCGTGATTCCAATGTAGGCCGAGGCTGACCGCGAACAGGCAGGTTGTTTACCGGTCTGACGTGTGAAGACGAAAAAGAGGAAGGAGGAGAAGAAACTTTTCTGGAAACTTTGGGATTTTTCCTAGAAGCAACAATTTTTGCCCTAACGGGACAGTCTAGAGAATTCGAGGAATGATTACCTGCGCAATTCGCACACTTAAAAAATTCTGTTTTTGGCTTATCACCACCAAAAAGGCATTTAGATTTTTCATGATCGAATGAGCCGCAAAACATGCATCTGGCATTCATTCTACAATTTTTAGTGCCATGACAAAAAGCTTGACAACGACGACATTGCGTAATATTTTGAAGAAAATTGGTAGAAGATTTACGAAAAGGTTCGAATTTGACTCGACAATGAAACATAAGACGAGCCTTTTCAAGAATTTGCAAATTATTAACCTGATCCTTTTTAAAATGGATCAAATAAAGTTCAGGAGCAAAACCAACACTACTGGTATTATTCGTGTTGGTTCTTTTCCTCATTTGAATTACTTGAATTGGAGAAAAACCTAACAAAGAATTTAATTCAGCTGTGATCTCATCCGGTGTCTGATCGCCAGTGAGACCACGAAGTACAACTTTAAATGGACGATCACTTCTAGTGTCGTACGTAAAAAATTGGTGTTTTTTATTATTCAAATAATTTAAAACCTTTTGAAAATCATTAAAAGATTCCGCCAATATACGAGCAGTTCCCTTTCGACCGATCTGAAAAGAAATCTTCACATCCTTGACGGAAGTGACGATTTCTTTTCGAAAGGCATTGAAGTCAGGAATCGTGACCGTTATTGGTGGAATCTTTTCGTTTTTAAGAGTATAAGAAGAAGAAGGTTTCTTAGTACTCTTATCAGAATTAAATATGAATATTTCCTCATCACCGATGTTATGAAGGACATCGAATGAATTGGAAATTTCAACTTTTTTGGGCGATGGACCTGAATTAGGTTCGGCAATCCGTTTTCTCCCGGCCCTTGAGCCGGCCGAAGACTTCCCCATGCTGGAAAGAAAAGAGAAAAATATGAATAAAAGAAAATAAAAATAATTATAGCACTGAAAAGTGCTGATTGAAAAACAGGTAAGGAAAAAATAAATAATGTAAAAATGTTCCTGCAGGTACACAGCAACGATACGATGCTCCGGCGTACGTGTTGACGGCTCAACGGTACAGATGGAAGTGAAGACCAAATACATGATATTTCGTTCAGCAAGAAGAAGAATTTATTGCAGCAATGACCTTTCTTATGATAATACTATAATCGAAAAGGTGGATAACTTTAAATATTTGGGGCTCACGCTTGATGAAACACTTTCGTGGAGTTTTCATGTCAACAACCTTATTAAGAAAACATCGTCCTTTAGTGGTATTCTTTGGCGAATTATAAGTTTTTTGCCGCGTCATGTTTTAATTAAATTTTATTTTGCTTTCATTCACTCTCAGTTGAACTATCTCATCGCGGTATGGGGCAGGGCTTCCCTGTCTATCCTCGGGCGATTGCAGACATTACAAAATCGTTGCATAAAAACCATATCCAAACTTCCTTATCTCTATCCTACGTCTTTACTGTACTCGAATAAAACTTACAATATTTTACCTCTTACCCACTAGTGTAGTCTGCAAACATTATTGTATGTCTTCGACAATTTGAACTCATTAGACAACACAAGAAATTTATTGTTTAACTCAGGCACTCGTTCTCGCCATACTCGTCAATCACATCATTTGCTTCGAAGCCGTTGCTTAACATCTTTTGGTCAACGCAGAATTTCTTACATTGGACCTGCTTCTTACAATTGCCTTCCAGAAGTTGTCTAAAATGCTAACAACCGCAACATTTTCAAATCGAAAGTGATACGTCACCTCAAGGAACTTCAGTTGTAAACCTTATCATCATGCCAGTATTTTTTTAATTTTTTATTTTTTGTTACACATATATTTTAACTAATTTTTTTTTCTAAAGTAACGTTCACATTTTTTTTGTAAATATTTTTTCCTAGTTAATATATTAGCTTTATCAATTAATTTTTAATTTGTTTCTTTTGTATTAATTATTTGTAAAAATGGATCTCTTCAAAGGAATACTCTTTCCACTGAGATTCATTCTTAGTTTAGTTGAGTTTACTTGTCTAGCTTCATTCCCTCGCATTAAGTAAAAAAAACATTTTTGTTAAAGTTCTCAGCATGAATAAATTTTGCTCGCGTTTTTGTTTTTTGTTTGCTGCCAGACATGCTGAGAACAGAAAGCGTCCATTACCAGGGGGCTCATATGAGCTTTTTGGTGTGGGGGAGTGTGGTGGGCCGCTTTATATGTGTAAAAAAAAAAAAAAAAAAAAAAAAAAAAAAAAAAAAAAAAAAAAAAAAAAAAAAAAAAAAAAAAAAAAAAGTTAAAACACAGAGGCGCTACGGAAAAAGTTCCACTTTTAGCCCTTTTGGACCACAGTGCAGCGGCCTTAAACTAGGGAATAATTGATGCCTATGATTTGATAATAGTTTTTGGAAGATTTTGAC
Source organism: Uranotaenia lowii (assembly GCF_029784155.1). Classification (NCBI taxonomy): domain Eukaryota; kingdom Metazoa; phylum Arthropoda; class Insecta; order Diptera; family Culicidae; genus Uranotaenia; species Uranotaenia lowii. The sequence continues at coordinate 326,803,264 of NC_073692.1, read as the reverse complement.
GTCCTGAATTCGAATCATTTGCCAGCTTTTTCCAACAATATGGCCTGTGATTATTTTGAAATTGACAGAAATCTGATGGCTTGAACGGACATTTTATTGTGTTTAGGTAATAATTGAATCCATTGATTTCAACTGAAGATTTAAAAAATTACTTTGCGTTGTTTTGAATTTTTCATATTTTAAATGTTTTTTTTTTCATTCATTAATTTTTTTAGGATCCATGAAGATGGTTAAACAACAATAATCGAAACATAAAAATGTATCGATTTTTGGATTTGAAAAAAACATTATCATGTTAATTTACTGTACGAGTATGTCCACGTGGACATGTTTAAATCCCTTACCTCCTCTTTGGAAAAGCGTGAAAATTTGCGAACCTCCACCCAATCTAAGTTTTCCACGTGGTGTATGGTTGGCCTCTTACTGGAAAAAATGCAAGTACTTTGATTTACACTTGAGTCTCAGAACCAATTCTCCTATCATTTTTCATCATGTACAGATCAAGATTTTTTTATTCATGTGTCGCAAGTTTAAATCTGATCATTTTGATTTTTCGGATTCTATTTTTCGGAAGCTAGGCAACAGTAGTGATGTCAAATAAATTGATTGCATTTAAATGCCAAAAGACACACTCCTGTTCAACAGCTTATTATTTAAAAAAAGATACGAGTTATGATCTTCGATAAAGTTGTTTAGCGGAAAATTTCTTTTTAAATTGACCCACAAACCACCAACAGGCTCTGTTTCACAGAAATAACAAGATTGATGTTTATTTTTCAGCACAAAATAGTCAATTCTCCCATACTAACCTAAACCTCCGGGGTTTGAGAAATTCAAAAATGAACCCAAATTGACTGAGTCTATTGCTACATACTTCTGACCTTCTGTTGGCAAGATTTTGAAATGTAATAATATATAAACATTGAACTGTATTGTCTTTTGTTTATAAAGTAAGTTTGATTGAAGTTAAAAGAAAAAAAAACCCAACTGAATAGACAAAAAATGCCCAAAAGAGTTTTAAAATAAATGTTTTTTGTTTCAAATTTATGTTATTTAATCTTTATCATCATCCGCCAGTACAAAAAAAAATCGATCTTTCCATTCTTCGGGCCCTCCAAGGTCAATCAACCATCGTTGTTTACGTTTAGCTTCTTCGTCCAATCACCCTCTGGCCTGGCTGGCTTTGTCATTTTGTCAAGGAGGTTTCCTAATTTAGTCGGAAGACCTCATTATAGACTGCTTCCATCAGCAGCATCCGGAAATGGTTTCATTAGATACTTCGCAGCCGAACGCTCCCCAAAAACACTCCAGCACACTAAATAAGACTCATTATCTGATAATAACGATAAAGATCAGCCGGAAAAGATAATCTCCGGGCACACTCCGAGAAAAACGGGACAAGGAAAAGAAAGCTTTTGGAGCCTTTTTTCGCTTTCTTGTTTGTTTGTGTTGTGGTCCTTGGCTTGGCTTCAACCCTCCAAAAGACACCCACTCGACGACCCAAATTGGAAATGATACGCCTCAACGTAATTGTATTTACTAGAAACAATCTTCGAATTTATTTATTTTTATTTAAGCTAACATAGCCGCGTCGCCGGGCTGCGAAATTGCTTCCATTGTCGGGATGTGGTATATACTCGTCGTAGTAAATACATGCTTACTAATAGTACAAGTTAGTGGAAAAAGATCGTTTTCAGTCTTATCGCACTGGTAACAGGGAAAGCTTCCATCCGATGCTTTTTTCCCCGACTCGCTCCTCCGGTGTCTGTTTTTATGCTTTGCTGCACAACATGAAGCTCGCGTTTGTTTGGGCTAGAGAGCACGGTCGTAAAATAAAATGAAGCTTAATGAAACCAATGAGGAGTGGCAGCAAACGGCCGTTGTCAGCGCGATATCTTCTTGTGGAATTCGAAAAAAGACACCCATGTCACCAGAAGAAATTGCTCCATTTTGGCTTAAGATTGTTTAGAAGTATGCTGCTGGAATCAGTGTTCCATTTGGATTTGAAATGTTGCAAAAATTAAGTCAATTTGAAATTATTTGCAAAATATACCTCACTTTCTATACAATCAAAGACACTGCCACGACATCACGTTGTTCCAACTGAACACAATATTAGAACTATTCATAAGATTTTGTAACTTAACCTTTAAAACTGAAGAAAGCATCCCAATTCTCTTCAAGTGACTTTTTAATCCGTTTTGAGGACTTTTTTTGCACTTTTTGGGTTTTTCAAATTCCGTTTTGAGTACCTAAAATGTGCACTTTGTATGACGTTAATTCTGTACTGAATACTTTTGATGCACTAAAGAAAATTCGATAGATAATTCGTTATGGAAATCATCTTCAATGCACATAATTATTATTTTTTATAATTTTTATTTTCGCTTTTGAATACATTCATATTAAAACTGAAAAATATACTATATTCCCATACCTTTTCATAACATATGTTCCATGTATGTACGGCCAACCTTCCCCCAAAATAAAGCCACAAAGTGGTAACAACCATAACACAGTGACAACAACTGTGAAAAAGCGTTTAATGACTAAATCATGTTCTCGAAGCAAGTTATTAGCGGGCCTAACAGGGTTCAATGTAAGCCCGAAGGGGCAAACCCACAGAGAGTGAAAAAAACAAGGAACAATGCTAACCCTACAAGCTTTCTCCTGAGGAGAAGGGGGACCAAAAATCCACCAGAAGTTTTCGATTTCTACCGTTTGGAAGGCAAGGATGAGGGCCACGCGGATAATAAAAAAAAACTACTCCAAACCAGCAAAAACATTCAACAGCTCACATAGAGAGTCGAAAAGCCGGCATCACAAGTTGATCGTAAAAAAAGCCTCCAGATAGTTAGAACACACAGAAACTCGAGCGAGAGAGCTTACAACCTCACAGGGTCGGCAGGCCGTGTAGTTTATTTGGATAGTTTTGTTGCTGGGCTCATAAAACGATCCACTTTTTACAACTGTAGGAAAATATGTAGTTAAGTCATAAAATGGAAAATTTTAATGACGAATCGTATTTTGTTTTCTTCATGGTGGTTCATTTACAAGGCTCTTGTATGGTGGCCCGCAGCATCGAAGAGCGCCCAAAAACTAACGTTCTGAGCCAGTGTGTCTAATAACAAACTTGCTTAGAATTGTTTTGAAAACGAATCAATCTCTGTTGCTTATAGAATGATTTGAATTGTAGATTTGACAAGTGTCAAGATAGTTTCTTAATAAAGCCGCTCAGTTTTCTGGTGAAATGCACAGTTGGTTGTGTTTCTTTAACTTTGGTAAAATAGCTCGAATTATCTAAATTATGTAGTTATAAGAAAGTAGTAAACAGTTAAATGTATCCTCTCCCAGGTTTGCATGCAAGTCAATTATTTGAAAGCTCAGGTAGAAGAATTTGTAAAGGAATGAAGAACAGGCGGATAGGCAAGCTTCAGATGAGCTTCCTCGAGCCTATAAAGTTGCACTGGCGAGATTTGATGGCCCAAGGTTGTCCGGAAAAAACTTAAAGAGATCGTTGCATATCTTTCCCGCAGCATGGCCCCCGACGAAGTGGTCACTTACCCCGTACGATGTGGGTACCCACGACATTGAACGACTTGTGTCTATCGCTGCGAAACTTGCGGTGAATAAAGCCCCTGGTCCGGACGGAATTACAAATGCAGTGCGAAATCTGGGAAATGCTAAGGACCCATTTGTCTACTGGACACCCTTGGTAAGCTACTGGAGAGGATAATATTCAACAGACTTATTATCTACACAGAAGGCGAAAGTGGACTGTTGGACAGACAGTTCGGTCGCAGACACCAGATACCCAGACTGACCACTGAAGGCTGATTTTGGCGCTTGTTCCGCAGCGCTATCTACGGGTTATCGTGAAACTAACAGCCACATACACAAATGGAAAAATCTTACACAAACATAACATATTTTGTGTGCATATTGAAACGCCCTTGATATATCACACACACATTTGCATTGTGCTATTTGTTTTTTTTTTACATCTAGCGATGAACACGGTCGTTTTTGGTTACCTACTTTTGATAGAAAAAATAACACGATATATTTCGAAAACCACTAAAGAACCATTTTTGAATTAGAGTGCATTACCAAATGTGGTTAGAATTCAAACATGAAGCTTTAAAAAAATACATCGGCATCAACAGAATCGTTTGCGATATTAACGAAACGTTTGAATTTCTTTCGTAATGTATGATGAGTTGGTGGTTTGGCATTAGGAAACTCACTTGAAACGATGTGTGAAGAAATTCATCACTCAATTTTGATCAATCAAAATAAATTCAATTAACACTTGCAATATTGCACGACGCTTTGTTTGATGTTTGAGCTCATCAGTAAACTTTTATGAGTTGCCACCATTTACGACTAAAGCGATGATTTTTCAACGATTTCAGTTGGATCAGTATTGATAATTGTCCGCTACACTTCCTTATTGCGTTGTGGTTGAAAAATAATCATTTTCTGAAATCTCCGATGTGGTTGAAAATCACACAATAAATAGCTGCCTAACAATTGCTTCATTTGTGAAGATCACTTTCATCTGCAAGATTTCGTTAACCCCCGGAACCTCCGTCAAGGGTAAATTCAAGTATCCCGAAAAACATTGTAACGACACAGCTATAAAACAATCTAGGAATTGTTGAGGAAATGACAAATGAAATCGTAAAAACATTCCACTGATTGTATAAATGTAATAAATTAAATAAAAGTAAATGTGATATTTACAAAATTTGAAAAGCAATGTGTAGTTTACAGAAGAAACTAATGAAAAACGCAACTACGAAATATTCTATCAAGTCACCATCTACAATAATAAATCGGTGTCAGAATTTTATTCACTTTTTTCACGAATAAATCCTGAATCTTTCCTTTCGATGGAAAACTTAGTCACATTCGAGAAATGTCTGCATTTCGAAATATCGAACTAATTTTGGATATTAAACGAGCCCTTTTACCGCCCACTGGACGAGGCAGTTCTCGAAACAATATTTTGGACCCCGAGATGACGCATCTTGTAAACATTTTCCCGCAAATTTAGTAAAATTTTTAACAAAGTGCGTTTATTGAAATATGATGAATATTGACAAACAATCTCAACCATCCGAGTCTGTTTAATTAGAATAGCTTAGCTTTTCCTGATCTGTTGTTCAGTTATTTTTTCATTATTTTTCTTTTTAGTTAAATTTCGAACCATTTTATGAATATCGCATGTGTAATTGATTTTATCATGGGTATAAAAAAACGAACGTGTATCCGTCCCATCGAAATCAAAACATCAAATGAATTCACGCACACAGACATGCGATATTTGACATTCCATTCAACGACAGGAAAATTAAAATGGCCTTCGTTTGCATCAAGATAGTAATGTTCTTTTACCATTCAAAATTAGTTTTGGGGGTGTGGAAAAGCATTGAGCTCGATATATAAGTTTAGTTACAGCGAAATTATTGCTTATTTATAAGACAGCAATTAAGGAACATTGAAATGAACATTATTCAAAATTATATTTTTTTGAAGAATGGATAAGTTTAGTAAGCTAATTACTTTCGGACTATGGTTTAAACAAAACTTTAAATCAAAGAATTTTGTTTTTAGAAGCAAAGAGAAATGGATTTAAATAGACTATTTGAAATATTCAAAATTCAGTGCATATTTGCCTTGTTTTTCAACCATTTTTTTTTTAATAAACTATTTCTTAGTTGACATTTATCACGCACACTTGCTCTCGTGTACGGAATAAGACAGGAAAAACAGTCTTAAAAAATGGTCGCTTTTAAGTTTAATTTTCCCCAAATCTAGAATTATGCTGAAAAGGCCATTACAGTTGTTTTTGACATTTCTCACACACACACTTGTTGGGCGTGTACCAATGAAAAAGGAAAAATAACCGGGCGACAAACACGGTCGTTTCTGAAGTTATTTTTCCAAAAATTTATAAGCAACAGCATTATATCACGAACACTTCCAGCGCCAAATAGGATTAAAGAACTTATCAATACATTCTTCACGTTTATTATTCTGTTTTTTTTAATTGCCTAAAAAAGTTCTAATCAATCCAACGAGAATGTCAATAACTTATTTCACTCCTCAAAACTATCTATAGGTATAGATAAATTGGAATTCAAGTTTTTCGAGGAGTTCTATGTAGTTTTTTTTGTCGAAGTAAACAATAAATCAACCATTCGGATGAGGACGAACAATTCCGAATTATTTATAATTTACAGACATTAAAATTTTCAACAGTCACTCAGCCTGATAAATTTCGAAATCAAAACTGAATCCCAAAATTATGATACAAGAAATTAAAGTTAACAATTTAACATTGAAGACTTTAAAAATTTTAAAGATATCATTTCAAATACTAAGAGGTGATTCAATCAAGACAGTTTTAATTTGGCTTGTTAATTATCAAGTGTATTTTTTTTTCTTGATGAAGCACAATGGTTTCACGATGCCCCGTCAGATGGCGTATGATTCTGAGCAATTTGTAGTTGTATGGGCTCAACCGCCACTGATCAGTCTGGGTATCTGGTGTCTGCGGTTCGGTTTTCGGAAAGAGGGATCTTCGGTGGACGCCTTCAAAATGGTGAAAGAGTACGCAAAGCGCGCATATAAAAAGAAGCGGACAAGCGTTCGTTACTGCGTCATCGTTACGATTGACGTTAAGAATGCCATCTGGGGAGCTATCGCCAAAGCGCTTCACACGATGCGTGTTCCAAATACCTCGCTCGTGTTCTCGCCAATGAGGACTCGATGTCCAACTGGCAGCAGCTGTGGGACAGCTCAACGAGAGGAAGGTGGACCCATCGACTGATCCCACACATCGGGAGCTGGAACGGAAGAAGGCACTGTGAAGTGGACTTCTATATGACGCAATTCCTGACTGATCATGGATGCTTCATGAAGTACCACTACCGGTTTGGACATGTGGCTTCGCCGTATTGCCCAGATTGTGGTGATGAAGAGGAAACATCCGAGCATGTGGTGTTTGTCTGTCCGAGGTTTGCGGCGGTACGTACTTCCATATTTGCCGCCTTTTGGGCCTGACACGACAGCAGATAACGTTGTACGGAGGATGTGTGCGGATTCCAACACTTGGCATGCGGTCAGCGATGGGTTCACCCGGATCATGACTGCCCTGCAGAGGAGCCTGAACCAACGGCAGTCCGCGAACGGTGTAGGATGACTCCATCGGTGGGGAGCATCTGAGTAGTGTGCGTCCGATCCCCTCATCGAAGCTACAAAGATAAGGCAACATCTTCTGCGTAGCGGAGGTCAGGGCTGCGCCGCGAACTTGTGTAGGATACCCCATTGTCGGGGGGTATCCGAGTAGTGCCGCTTCCTAAGAGGGAAACTGCGGGGATAAGATCTTCCTCGTAGCGGATCTCGAGGGAAGAGGGTTAACCACTGTCGGGGGATACCCACGGGTAGAGAGGCTCTCGACGCCGGGAGAGCCTCTCGAGTCGGTGTAGGATGTCGTCACCGTCGGGAAACATCCGAGTCGTAGCGTTCCAAGTCCCGTGACAGGCGCGAGCCCAGGACAAGCTGCTCTCGATCTGGCACACAACGGGCAGGAAACTCCGCGGGCCAAAAATCCTAGAGTTGCCAGCCAAGCGAGATAAAGAAGACCGGACAACGGTCGGAGTAGACTGACCCCATCGACGGGGGGCTGTCGAGTAGAGTGCGTCCGACCCCACGGTGTGAAGCTACAAAGATAAGACAATACCTTCTGCGTAGCGGATGCCGTGGGTGTGCAGCGTTCGTGCGTAGGATGCTCCACCTTCGGGAAGTATCCGAGTAGGGCGGTTCTCAACGGAAGAAACTGCGGGGATAAGACATGACTTTCTTCGCAGTGGAAATCGTTGGGAAAGGGTTATTCCACGTTTGGGGAATACCCACGGGTAGAGTGGCTCTCGACGCCGGGTGAGCCATTCCAGTCGGAGTAGGATGAAGTTTTCGTCGGGAATCATCCGAGTCGTTGCGTTAAGTCCCGCGCGTATGCCGTGACAGGCGCGAGTCTAGGATAAGCTGCTCTCGATCTGGCACACCCTGAAGATAAGAGGTCGGGCTTCGAGTCGTTAGAGGAGAGGTCAGGCCTCAAATCTTCAGGCGGAGAGGTTTGTGTGGTCAACCCCGAGTCTTTATGATAAGGGGTCGGGTCTCGAGTCGTAAGAGGAGGGATCAGGCCCCTTATCAACAAGAGGAGGGGTACAAGTGGTAACCTCGAGTCATTACGAGGATAGGTCAGATTTCAAGTCGTTAGAGGAGAGATTGGGCCTTGAATCGTGCAGAGGAGAGGTAAACCTCGAGTCGATGCGAGGAGATGTCGGTTCTCAAGTCGTTAGAGGAGAGTTCAGACGTCGAGTCGTAAAGACGAGAGGTTTTGCTGAAAGTGGTCTCGTAATGAGTATTGCCTTGGAGCGCATTAGCGCGAATAGACCTCCCACTATTGAAGCATAGTGTACTAAACAGTTCGAGGTGGGAACCAGGTCTGCGGCCCCAGGTGGAGTTTAGGGAGTAGGGGGTATACTCGGAGTATATCATGAGTCTTCCCATTGTACCCATGGACCCAGAGTAGCAAACTGGGGGGACGCGGTGGCTCGCCGTGCCTTGGAATACAATCCGTAAACCGGGATTTACCACCTGTGGTTACCAACTTAAAAAAAATAAGGTGAAACCACACGAAGCCCAAGGTGGTTTTAGTGGGACAAACCCACCCAAAAATAAAGATGAGCTTCGTAGGATAAAGTTTTGGATAGGTGGTGAAATTATAAGTCTAGGGCATTTTTGTATTAGAAAGCATGAAAATGTGGTGGTACGCCTTTGACGTACATCAGACTACTCTGTATAGGAAGCGTGATCTGGATCATTAAAATAGACTAAATTTATGCATCTTTTAAATTTGAGAAACCTCGTGGGAAGGAAACCCATAAGTGTACTTAGTATGCAATTTTGCCTAAACCTCATTTTCGTGGAGTTAGAATGTTGAATAACTTTGGTGTTACTTGACCGATTTACTTCGTTCCAGAAAATATCTGATGTATCTCGAACATGAGTCTGTAAGTATTCATCGAAATTTAAATAAATACACTGCAAGCATCCAGCAAATGTTCACAGGATTTTTTATACTGTCTTAGCATGCTGTCAAGAAATTATCAAAAACAAAATAGCAGCAGCTTAATCTTCATCATCGTCTTCATCGCTCCAGTAAGACCCATCCATCCACCATTAGAAGTCATAACCTGGCACAATAATAATCTGCGATGCTGTAGCAGTGTCGATGCTCCACTGGGGATACTTTAAAATGGCCACTTAGTCGGGGTGAGCTTGTTTCGTTGCCACCTCAAATTAAATCTTGCAAGAAGATAAAAATATTTTGATAGTAGCTTGAACACGAGAGACCCTTACAGTTGAAGCGAAATCAGCCAGTTAGCAGCAACAACTTGGAGCAAAAAAAGGGAGCCCCCTTTCCATCATCATTTAACCCTAAGCAATAAAGAAGCAGAAAGATAGTGCCACAAGATTAGTCCAGGTTCATCTTGTTATGGGAGCCTGCTGAAGAGATGAACCCAGCCAAGACCTTTGCCAAATGACTTGTTGAAACAAAACCAACAAAAAAAGTAACTGGCAAAAAACGACATTTTCTTCATGCGTCAGGACTGGCGTGTTGAGATTTTGAAAACTGCGAATACTTACCTTTTCCCTCTGGAGATCTTCCAGCACTAAAACAGCATATAAAAATCACTGGTTCTCAACTCATGATGAAGTGCCACTTGCAAACTTGCTTTGCAGCATTTATGAATTTGACACTCTGAATCTCAGAAAATAATATTTTGGTATTTACACACATAAGAAGAAGAAAGACACATATGATTTTTTTTAAAGAAGTTTAAATGATCAGAATGAATTGTTAAATTCAAATTTAAATTTGAGAATTACATCTATTTTGATGTAGGTTAATACTGGCTCGCTGATGAGGACGTCTGCGATGATGGCGAATAAACATAAGTCTCGGGTGTTGCCTTGGCTCGGCGTATGCAAGCCGGGGTACTTGACCGTCTTTTCCGCATTGTCCGGAAGCAGCAGGAAGAGGAACCTTTTCAGCCGTCTCCCGGAGGATTTATTGTTGCCGTGTTGTGTTACCGGGTGGGCAGATTGTGTGAATGAAACTAAAGCATTCTGACGGCCATTGAGGAACGAGGAGCTGGGAGGTGATATACTTTTCGTTAGTCATGATTTCATAATAAACTCGTTCCTTGGTTGGTTGTCTTGCTTGAGTCGCCCGATTCAAGATCTGTGTTGTTCTGCTTTGCTACTGCTATGAGGCAGTGAGGCCTTTTGGGGAAGACATTATGAGTCTGAACTTTCTGTCACCGAGCCAAAGAGGAACGTCAACATGATTCCTGGCTGGAGTGGCAGACAATGTAACAAAGACTCTAGGTTAGTTACTTCTTCAAGAAACTTCAAGGATATAGTTAGCTCATGGCGGAATGGATGAGATATCTTACAGTTCATGGTACTTATTCATTTACGCTTTAGTGCGTTTTGAGCTGTTGGAAGATGTTTGAAATAAATGAGTTGTTTGACTTAGAAACTCCAACATTTTCAACTATTCTCAAATTGAAAAGAAGAGGCAGATTTCTTGGACATTGAAAAGAACAGTTTGATTACTTAAAAGCTTAGTTTGTGATAACATTCCGATTTGAAATTTATTTAAGGAACAAATTTTCAAATTATAGTTTGAGCTCTCTCGGACATTTTTGTTTTCCTTTGTTTGCTTGATGTTGACCTTTTTTAATAGAGTTCATGAGAGAAAAGTAAGGAAATAAATTTCACTATTTTTGAATCATATTAACATCAAAGCATAGTATACATGGCACATTAGTAAAAGCGTCTTTTTCTCTGTTTGTTTATCAAACGAGTTGTCTGATATGTGTACAATCATTTAAGTAATTCTGATAGTGTGTTAACTTTATAATTTGACCCACTGATCATAAACATATTTCAATAAAAAATTCTCGTGACCGTGAGATGGCAATATTTTGGTAAAGTTTGATAAATTTTGGGTTTACAGCAAACACTCATTTTTGTAAGTGATTGTATATTCCATACATGATTCCACAGAATATTTAAATAACTTTGCTACAACTCAGGTAAAAATTTACAGTTACCAAAATGTGCAAATTTGTAATGCGGCCGGAACTCAAAAAATATTGCGCTTTGGAAACTCGACCTGCATCGCATACGTTAAAACTGTTGAAATTTTGATGCAAACCAATAAACAGTTGTCAAAGGTCGTAAGATGCTATGATCATTTTTGAAAAATTTTAACGTTTTACTTGAAACGACAACAAGTTGTGAAATAGTTAATTACAGATTTTTTTGATTATCAAGGGTTATCAAGGCAAAGGCAATCAAGTTTTTCATAAGTTATCTTATTTTAAAATTCAGCTCAATCAAACCGGGAACAATAATAATTTTCTGGCGAATTATAATTTCCAATTCCAAAACAGATGGAGGACTCTCATACAAAAAAATTGTGAAACACGACTTTACTCCAAATTGGTTTGAGTATTTTTATAAAACTTTTTATAATTTTTTTTTAAACAAGGCGAAGAGTATCATTTTCGAAGCTATTATCGTTTTTTTTTAAACCTCTGAGGCCCTGTTTTTTAAACCACAAAAAGCTGAAAATGCTACTGAGCGCGTTCGTTTTTGAAAACATCAGATTTTAGAGTTTTTGCTTTAACAGGACCAATTTAATTTAGACATACACCATAAATACAATTAGTTGAAATCGTGGTGGAATAGAGTTATCTTTATTCATGTCTTGTCTGTGAGGTCAGTAGAATACAACTTTATTAAATAGCGATTGTTAATTGTCACTTTCCACTTCTTATATTCCCTAACCGGGAAAGTACTCATTTCTCAATGAGTACTTTGATATTCTTACCCAGAGTATCTGGAAACACTATTGTGTTACCACGAACCCAATTTGAGTAGTCTCGCCCAACCGTGTGATGATGTAAACATTTGTACCGCATTTTCGTAGATGATGGAAAGAATTAGTGAAACATGAGCTATCAAAGAACGAAAGAACATAATCCGTTAATATCATGAATTTTTCGAGAAACATACAGCGGCTCACCGGCAGGACTTGAACCTGCAATCTCCGCTTCAGTACAACGGCGCGTTAGCCAATTTCACCACGGGGAACGTGATGAAACCGGCGAACCCGAGCAATTGAGCTCTGCCGATCAACTGCTGGACCTTCTATCGAAAACACCATGTATATCCCGCATGTGATTTTTCCCGCTATTGATCTCTCTTGTTTCTCTTACCCCACCCATCGACTCGGGATTTTAGTCGAGCGAACACATGGTCGATTGCTTCGGGTTTGCCGCAACTTACGGTCAGATGAAGAAACAATCACCAAGCGATTTCATAACATCAGTATTGATTTCAACAGAGCAACACCTCCCTGTGTAACTGGTCTGCTTGGAACCTTGAGCAGCACTGCTCATGCTTTGATAGCTCATGTTTCTCTAATTCTTTCCATCACCTACGAAAATGTGATTATTTTCAGGTACAAAGATGTACCAAGCGATTTCATTACACCAGTATTGATTTGTACCGCGTTTATCATCATCACCTGTCAACATTGATCTATTGTTCTCGATTGCGAATTGAACAACAAGCAAGAGGAACCAAAAAACATTTTTTGGTTCTGCTCGCAGCAGAAATCGGTTGCTGCTGTTTAGGTCGCCGGAAGGAAAACGTAAGTTTCAACACATTTTTACGTTCTTAAATGTTGAAAAAAATGCAACTCGTCAGTAAAAGTTTAAAAAACAAGTACTCAAAAATGGAAAAAATATGGAAATATCATAAAATAAAAAAATACAAACAAATTAAAAATAAAAAAGAAACCTAAAATTTTCACAGACTGAAAAAAATAACAAATAAGGCATAAAAAAACAAACATTATAAACAAAACAAGAAAAAGGCTCAATGCTTGAAAAGCCTGATAAGAAAAATAAAAATAAAATGAAAACAGTCAAAAATGACTTAAAATGGTCAAAAAAAGACAAAAAAAATTGGTTACCAAAGATTTGCCAGAAATATATCGGACATATGCTTGGATGGTCTGGAGATGTTTGCAGGAATATAAGTTGATATCTATGCTGAAAACCGTATGTATATACCTTTCCATCGATGTTGGAATCACATTGTTTATCATCCATTTTGCAAACAATTCGCGGATTTTTCTGTATACGTTGCCACAGTCTTTCATCCAAACCATCACCAATACTAGCCATCAGATATTATAGCAATCGTGAGCCGTGAGATAGCTATCTGACATCTATTGTCACATCCTCTCTCCGAGCATCTTTTATCATCATCAGTTGTGAACCGTGAGGTCTTGTGTCATTCAAACATCGTGGAAGATGATGATGATGATGATATAATGATTTGTACAATATGTGAGAAGGCAGAAACAGATGTAAACAAAGTTATTGAATGTTCATACTGCAACCAGTTCAACCACTTCAAGTGCAAGCGGATTATTGGGATTGCTAAACGGAAAGTCCGCTCAAAGCCATATTTCTGTTCGGTTTCGTGCCAGGAGATGCGCCAGCGGTCGACGAGGGATCTCAGCCAGCCAACGGACCAGTTAAACCAGCTGCTCGTCGAAATGATAGCTCTTCGCCAGGAAAACGCATCTTCACGAGAATCGATGGAAATTGCAATCAAGGATATACAAAACAGCCAATCATACCTCTGGGATACACTCGATGACATTCTGCATGAGATCAAGGACCTGAAACATGATCAATCTTCAATGCGCTCGGACCTGGACGACGTCGAACGCAAATGTGTAAGCCTTAACTTGGATGTTGAGCGCCTTGAGTGTGAAGTTGATAGACTCAATCGGGCTGCTTTATCGCGCAACGCAATATTCTTGGGAGTACCGGTCGTAAAAGACGAGTTGCTTCCCGAAATTGTACACAAAATCTGCAGTAACTTAGGACTTTATCTGCCAACGGATGCTCTGGAAGAAGTACGGCGGCTTAAGGACTCGAGGATTGAAAACACGCACACACCGATTAAAGCAGTATTTAAGGAAGTGTCTTCAAAAGAGCTACTTCTCGAAAAAAACGACATCATGGCCAATTTCCTGTTAGCTAGCTGGGGGGGGGGGGGGGGCTTTAGCGAAAAGTCAGGATAGGATATATAACAATTCGTGAAGAGATGACGGCGTATGGTATGGCTCTTTTACGTGACGTTCATGAATCACAAGACGTACTCAAGCTGAAGTATGTATGGCCAGGGAGTAGTGCTGGTGAAACGTGATCAGACGTCAAAAATTGAAACCATCCGAAATCGTACCGACGTAAAAAACCTGATTGAAGGAGCATCAAAATGGCGTCTCGAGGTATCTGCATCCTCAGCAATGTCTTCATCTATAATTGAACCATCTCCTAAGCGGCGTCAGCGTTATAATAAATAAACTAGTTAAATATGTGTATTCAAATCATGAACAATATCAATATTAAAAACTTTTCTTACAATTGTATTCAAGATTTATTTATCAATAAACAAAACTTGTTGTCTACTTTCCGCATTTAACACTGAAATATACGTGGAATGAATAATATTGAAAAATTTGATTTTATTAAAGAGTTCCTGGATCGATATGAAAATGAAATTGATGTTTTGGTCATCGGCGAAACTTGGTTCAAGCAGTCCGTAGTTAATTTGTATAATTTGAATGGTTATCAAGCTGTATTCTCCTGTCGGCAGTCCTCTCACGGCGGGCTAGCAGTTTATGTCCGGAATAACATAAATTTTGTCGTAAAAACAGTGCAAGAAGATAACGGATTCCACTACATTCAACTGAAGTTATCATTAAAAGGGAAATTAATCGATTTACATGCTGTGTATAGACCTCCCAATTATGAATGTGTGAAAATGTGATCAAAATACTATCATTGTAGGCGATATGAACATTCCAATAAACCTGTCAGACAACCCTGTTGTGTAGGAATATACTCGACTTTTAAGTTCATTCAATCTCGATGTAACCAATAATATTGCGACAAGACCCATCAGCAACAATATTTTGGACCACACCATCTGCTCGAAATCTATGATATCATCAATGATGAATGAAACTATTTCTACTGATATGAGTGACCATAACATAATTCTTTCAACTTTTGACTGCAAACATAGCTCCAAAAACCAACAACTCACAAAAGAAGTTATCAACCATCAAAAACTAAATGATTGATTGGGATATGCCTTTGAAAATATTCCAGAAACATTGAGTGGTGAAGGAAAACTAGAACATATTCTTCAAAAACATTAAGAAATCCGTCAAAATTGTACAAAAACTGTGAACATTCAAGCAAATATAAAAGGACATTGTCCTTGGATGACTGTAAATCTGTGGCAACTGATCAAAATGAAAGAAAATCTTTTAAAACGTTGTAAACGCAATCCAAACGATGCTCACTCTAAAGAACTTTTCAAACAAGTCTCACAAAAACTGCAAATGCAATCTGCAAACGACATTATTATCATCAGCTTCTTGGCAATGCATCCCAGAAAAAATCTTGGCAACTTATCAACGATATGCTCGGAAATAATAAAAAAATCTCCAGTTATAAAATTAAAGACATCAAATGGAGAAGTAAATGATGGTGAAGTTGTTAGTAATCTACTTAACAATTTTTTCTGCTCAATTGGATCCAAAGTAGCAAACACACTTCGAAGTGATAGAAACATTTCTAAATTTGGAACCCTTCCTAGTCATGATTGTTCCATATTTTTAAGCAGACCATCTGTTCAAGAAGTAATTATGTTGATCGCGAAATTAGAGAGCACAAAATCACCTGGACTGGATACTGTTAGTCCTGATACAGTAAAAAAACATCATCTGGCTTTTGCAACGCTTCTGAAAAATGTGTTTGATGAAATAATTGATACAGGTCGATATCCAGATTGCTTAAAAATGGCTAAAGTGATTCCTATATATAAATCTGGAGATACTATGGACCTGAACAATTACAGACCAATATCTTTATTATCAATCTTGAAAAAAATCTTGGAACAATTATTTGCCACAAGGATAATGGATTTCCTGAACCGATTCAATTTGTTCTGTGTACACCAATATGGGTTCAGACGAGGTTACAGTACCCTTTCTGCCACTTGCGAGCTGACTGAGGGCATCTATAAGGCAATCGATGAAAATTGTTGGCCGGGGCCATTTTTCTAGATCTTCAAAAAGCATTCGACACGGTAAATCACGAACTGTTGCTACAAAAACTTCAGTGCTATGGGATAAGAGGAAAAGCTCTCGCGATTTTAGCAAGCTACTTAGTAAATCGATGGCAGCTTGTGTCAGTAAATGGGAAGATAAGTGGATTACAATCTATACACACCGGTGTCCCTCAGGGTAGTGTACTAGGTCCCCTGTTGTTCCTGACATTCATTAATGATTTATCAAGACTCAAGCTGATCGGCAAAATCCGTTTTTTTCGCCGATGACACAAGTATTTCATACAGCAATTTTAATTGTCAGAGAATCAGAGAACTAAAGGAGGAGTACTTAAGGAGTACTTCGACTCGAATTTTCTATCCTTAAATCTGAGCAAAACGACTTATATGATCTTCCGTTCATCAAGACGTGCAGAACCTGACTTTATGAACATACCAATAGGAAACTCACTAATCAAACAAGTTCAATCTTGTAAATATCTCGGCCCATTATTGACTCCACTTTGAGTTGGGAATACCATATCGATCTACTTAAAAAAAAAATCGCACGTATTTGTGGAATACTGCAAAAAATATCTCCATACGTTCCTGTTTGCTGGCTTAAAAAAACTGTACTTCCCCCTCCTTCTCCCTACAATATCTTGTATCAGTCTGGGGAAACGCGTGTAAATCTAGATTGCGCGAACTACAGACTCTCCAAAATCGTTCCTTGAAAGCAATACTTAAAAAAAACC
This sequence comes from Uranotaenia lowii, assembly GCF_029784155.1. Classification (NCBI taxonomy): domain Eukaryota; kingdom Metazoa; phylum Arthropoda; class Insecta; order Diptera; family Culicidae; genus Uranotaenia; species Uranotaenia lowii. The sequence goes on along the minus strand of NC_073692.1, from coordinate 326,786,222 downwards.
TCATCTGTTCCCGACAATATCGCTCTATCACAATGAAAAGGATTCATTTCTTCCAATCAGAGGACTTTTTGAGCTGCAAACGATTGTCCACATGCATTCCATAGCAGCCGGACTTTCAAATCAGCCCAGTGTACCCGTGCAAAGGACTGGTTCAATCAGAGCAACAAGATAAGCTGGTCAACTTGTTGTCCAGAGATCGAACACTTAATTTGGGAAAAAAAGATTCAGCCTGATAGGAGCAAAACTTTACAACAGTGTTCCTGGTTCTATAAAATCTTGCGCTACTTCAAGTTTCAAGCACCGCCTAAAGCTTCACCTAAAGTGCAACGTCACAAGACTACTGGTCTAAGCCTTCGAAACTATCTGCATTTAATACTTGTACTTAAAGAAAAATGCTATTTTCTTTTAAACTCTCGCCTACAGCCACCACCGCCTCCACCCATCGCCTCCATTCATCGCCACCACCTTCTGCCACCGCCCTCTGCCACCACCAACCACCAGCTCACCATAAACAGACACCCAACAAAATAACACCCGCATCATACCAAAAATCGAATCAAACTAAATCAAATATGAGTGAAATGAAAAAAAAAAACAACCCTTAAATTTGTAATGCGAAGTATGTAACAAACAGAAAAAGTTAGCCTTCAATAAGTCAGTATAACGAACCCCTAAAAAGAACATTATGTTTACTGGGAATGGTAGGATTCGTCAAGTGAATTGAAATAAATAAATAAAAAAAATCAAAACACAATAAAAATTGTATAGCAATAATAAAATAAACCATTATTTCTATTATTAAGTTGAAAATAATCACCGTCCAATTTTGGCAACATTCGATTTCGATCGTGTTGCCAAAATCGAACGGGGTCTGTATTTGGGATTCATTCTCATGCTTTTCAAAACATTTTATTTTCCATAGAAAGGATTTAGACTTCGTGTTCACTTGCTTGCAAATTTAAAAAAATGTAGAAATCTACTGTTGAAATAGATTCAAAAGAAATGCTAGAGAAAAAATGTTCAAATCAATGCAAAATTTCATATCTTACTTTTTAGGCATCGTTAACCTTTGTTTGAAAACAAGAAACTGAAGCTTCTTACTAGGGTAAATTTACCCGACCTTGGCACCTAAGGCATGGTCTCCCCTTTTTTCGACATTCCTACCTTCCTGTTGAGTGCACCATATAACATCCTTTGAAGAATTTACTTGCTAACTTGCTTAGAGTTCAACAAAAATATGTTTTCTCTATGGAACTTTCATTAATGTGAGTAAAATGCTTGCAAAGTACTCACTGCGGTGCTCCAATTACTTGGCCGCCGTACCAATTGTTTGCCGTTTCGATGATCCGATTCTTGGCCATCAGCAATGTGCAATAGATCTTTACCAACAATGCTCAATTGACAGTTAACAGAATCGTTGGCTATTCTGAATATAAGGCCACTGACAGAATGACGTCAGCTGAGCGTAAAGTTCTATTCGACGATGGAACACCGGGCTTCACTCATACAACAAAAAGGCTTTTGAAAACATTGATGAAATTCGGTTGGAAGGGAAGCACAAAATAAGCTTTCTTTTCAAAAAGTCGGAAGTCCAGAATTGCCGTAGTTTTTTTTTTAATTTTTAAAACATTACACTTTTTACTCATTTAAACAAATTTTTGATTATAAACACCTCAGGTTGTTTCAGAATATTAGTGCATGAACAAGAGTCATTGGTTTATGAATGGCAACCAAACCTTCATCAGGGGGGACCGATTCAGAAATGAATAATGTCCGCGAGTGGTTTGAATTTTCTCTTTTTTTATGAACATTGAATCCCTTTAATGAAAGCTAAACTAACATATTTTGTAAGCAAACTTTTTAAACTGAACACTTCAAAACATTTCTCCAATATGTATACAGTTAGTTATTAATGAAGGACTGATAAAATCTGAATAAAACCAATCAATCTAGGAAAAGTATTTCAGATGACATGGGTGTGGTAGGTAATGCTCGGAATACTTGCAACAGAAAAGAAATAATATGTTAAATTAACTTCTTCTTGTTTGTTTCAGAAAGTCGCGGCTAAACCGTTCACAGTAAATAAAAATATAAATATATATTGAAACAATCTGTGCAATCGCTTTAATGAGTAAAATACATTCGAAATTAGTTACTGATCTATGACATTTTTCAAATTATCCAATTGAGAAAGGTAGGGCTTTAATGACTAAAGGTTAAAGGTAAAATATCTATCATGAACATAGGAAGCAAACAACGAATGATTTATTGCAGTGTATAAGAGAACGTCATCGTTATTGACAATGATTTGAGTATTATCAAGAATAATTATGTATGTGTCACATCACAAGAGAGAAAATAGGATCGTATGAATGGACTGAGCGAGTGTTCCGTTAGGGTGTTAAGGAGTTCCGAGTCAATGTGGTAAATGCGGAGGTGAGGATGAACTCAAATGTTCCCGAGTAAGAACAAAATCTTACAAAATCTGGCAGATGACGTAGGTTGTTATGTAAAACTTACGCGAGTATGTATGAATGCTGTATGAAATGTTATCTTACGTGAGTCTTCTTGATCTGCACCACCTGGTTATCTAGACAGGTTGGCACCGAGTATTGTTGAAATTACTCGTGATATTTTGGAACAAGTGTGTGTGAGAGCGATTTGAAGATGGGTTCGTGGGAGATCTGGGTGATGAGCATGAGCAAGTCATTCTGTATTCGAAATTGGAAGATAGTGGTTCAGCGTTTACGGAAGTCGCAAATGGAAAGCCGAAAAAAAGGACCCCGACGAGGTTACCACAATGGCGTAGGCGCTCCCAAAGGGTAAGTTCTGATGACGCTTGATCTTAACCTCGTCGCAATGGGCTACGGCTGGCTTGGCTACGATAGAACGCTGCTTAGACATCTTGTGTTTTAATATTGAGGGTAAAAATTTCTCTGGCAATAAAATATCCAATATGGAGGTCGAAAATTGCTTTATAATAAAATTTACGAATATCAGTTATATTTTGATAGCAGCTTGTTCATTTGAAGAGGATTTTAAATATTTAAAAGTGAGGAGGGTTGATTTATTTTGAAGCGGGTTGGTTGAGGCTTGCTACAGCCAGGCGCTGCCAAGCAAAATGGCGGGCTTTGAAACAAAGAGGCAGTTCTGCACATGCATGTTTGCCATATATTCGACACTGTTTAGCAGTAATGGTGGTAATTGGAAATGACAAAGAGAAAGGGGTTCTAGGGTGCCACTATTTTGTGTCGATGAAGGGTGCATATTCGCAAGGAGTGAATTTACAATTTTTTTCCGCGATGTGGATGGTGTGCATCAACATCGAGCATCAGGCATGCTCGTCACAAGATGGTGGGGTTTCGGTTGGTTTGTTTTCAGCTGTAGTGGTGAAGATCAGAGTACCCGTCGTGCTCATAACGAAGAGTTAACACGTGAAGTCTTTGTGGTGATTTTTTGCGTGTGAAATTACATCCGCGAGTGCCGCAAACGGGAAAACCGTAACAACGAAAGTCGGTTAAGTTTTACATAAAATCTCTCGGTGCATTATGGCGGGAATACACTCGAGAAGGGTGCATTTTCAACCTTCTCTTCCCACAAGTGAGCCGGAGAGCATAAGCAACCAATCGGAACCGAGCATCTATCATGCTCACATAAGATAGTGAGTTTCAGTTATTGCGTCTACATGTAGTGGTAGGATGATGACCAGTACCCGGCGCTGCTCGGAGGAAAATCTAAGGGATTGAATTTTGGGTTGAATTTTAGTTCGGAAAATTACGTTCGCGTGTGCTACAAAACAAGACATCTGGCAAACAAGCGCTGGAAACTTGTTAAAAAAATTGGTTACGATTCACAAAATCAATGAGGAATGGCGATCAAGTAAACATCGAGCAACTATCAGGCTCGCACTATCTTAGTTTTGCCTATTTCGTCTTCTGTAGTGGTGAAAATGATGTTTAGTACCCGTCGCTGCTTGGAAAGAGTTTATTACGTGAGATTTTGGGGTTGAATTTTATTTCGGAATATTACGTCCGCGAGTGCTACCAAATTGGAAGTTGGTTACGATTTACGAATTCAATTAGTGCATTTCGATCATCCCCCCTGCATGCGAGCCAGTGAGGACGGGCGACCAAACCAACATCAGCCTAACAGGCTCGCTCAATTTGGTGAGTATTCTTTGGGGGCCGAAAACAAAATAAACAAATATTAAACGGGAAAACCGTAACAAAGAAAGTCAGTTAAGATTTACAAAATCTATCGTAGCATTATGATGCAAATACATTGAGAAGGGTGTGTTTTAACCTTCTCATCCCAAGTGAACCGGAGAGCATAAGTGACCAATCCAAATCGAGCTTCTATCATACCGACACAAGATAGTGAGTTTTTGGATATTTTGTATCTACATGTGGTGGTGAAGATGATGCTCAGTACCCCGCTGCTTGAAAGAAAATCTAGTCATGTGAAGTTTTAGGGTTGAATTTTTATTGCGGAAAATTAAGTCCACTAGTGATACAAAACAAAACAAAAAAACAATTCGGAAAACTGTTTGATTGGAAGTTAGTTACAATTTACGAAACTTATTAGTGCATTTTGACCGTCTTCACCCCACAGGTGAGCCGGTGAGAACGAGCGACCATCCAACACCGTACCTCTATCAGGCTCGCTCAAGATAGTGAGGTTTTGATTGGTTCGTCTCCTGGTGTAGTGGGGAAGAGTAGAGTATCCGTCGTCCTAATATCGGGATTTGAATACGTGGAGTTTGGGCGATTATGTTTCATTGTGAAATTTCTTCCTACGCGCTCCTTTAAATCAAAATATGTAACACGCAAACCGGAAGACAACGAGACCAAAAGTTGGTAAAGATTTACAGAAATCAATCTTGCATTATGGTGTGAGTACATATGAGAAGAATGAATGTAGGACCATCTTATCTCACGAGTGGGCCAGTGAGTACAGGTGACCAATTGGAATCGAGCTTCTATCAAGCTCCCACAAGATCGAGAATTTTAGGTAATTCGTATTCCCATGTATTGGTGAAAGGAGGCTTGTGGAAGAATTTTTGTGTCGTCCGCGAGTGGTACAAAACAAACAACTAGCACATCTAATCTAAACTAATCTAAACAACTAATCGGAAAACTGTGACTTGAAAGTTAGTTACGGTCTGCTAAATTGGATTTTATTTAGTTAAATTACTTCCGCGAGTGCAACAATACAAAGCCAAATTTTATCGAACCTATCGGACAAGAGTGTACCAGGTGGATTTTACAAAAAAAATCGCTCTGAAATCCTAGTAAGATCAAAAGGTGTCATATCATTGAGTTTCGTAGGCATTAAGACGTTTGCCTCTTTACATTTCCGAACATGTTAAAACCATACAAATGGCTTATGTAGAACATTTTTCTCGTAAGAAATCGAAATATTTCAATGGTGTTTTCTTTTGCTTTATGCGTTAAGTCAGCAGTTCTAATTTATGTTGTGGTGATATACTGGATCGTTTATCATATTTCAAACAAAATCGTAGCAAACAGTGCATTTTAAACCCCCTCCAGTACGCAACTTAGCTGTGTGCTCTATACGACCAATCGGCACCAAGCTTCTATCATGCGCGCATATGATGGTATATTCCAAGGTGGATTATAGTGGTAGTGATAGTATGAGCGGGTCCAATTTGGTGCAGAGAAGTGAAATTATTTGATGACATCTTAAATGTATGTGGTGGGCACATCGCTCTTTAGAGTTTTGCATTCGTAGTGGAGATATTGAGTTCTCTTGTATTGAAAATGCACCGTTCGAATACCGGTTGCAAGAATACCGTTTGATGGTAACAACCACAATTAAAGGAAAAGTAAAAGTCAAGAACAAAAGTTGTCAATTGGGGTAAGAACATAATATGTTGTCAGCAGCTGAGCGTAAGTGCAGCTGATGAAATGGTGTGAATGTTGCGATAGATGAAGAAGTCCCACTTAAATTAAGGTAAGTTTGGATATGCTAGAACTTTGTGTTTCATACATTGCTTTAGTTTAATTTTGAACTACAAAAATATATACGAGAACTCATACATAAGAAATGTTGCGGTTGGTGTTCAAAGTTATGAATACTGATCCTTTAACCGACAAGGTATATCAGATGCGATTAAAAAAAAAGCAACAGAACTACGACACTATTGCCAATTGCGGGTGTGTCAAAATATAACCATAATACATTGGGCAAGGTAATGCTTTAAGGAAGATGAATGAGAAAAAAAAGAGAAATATTCAACTTAAAATTATCCATTTACGGCGTTCAAATAACTTGCTGCTAGTACTGGTTGCTGGCAGGTTTAAACGAATGACAAATTTATAGGAGCGGAAATTTAAATTCTCGAGTGCTGTTTAATTAACTCGTCAATTGAATCTTTATTTCACTAGCGTAATTTACCGTGGAACAACGATACGGATAATCTATACGTCGAGTTAACAGAATTCTAACATGGTGGTAGGAAACATTCGAGATAACCAATGAAACACATTCACTTAAGAAATAGGGGGTTGCGATTAGTCGCCCCGACAGAAAGAAAAGGAAAAGTGAATTAGATTATACTCGGAATATCAATAATTTGGGGAAAAAAATAATTTTTTTTGGTTTTAATTTTGAAATTTTCATAGTATCACTAATATTTCAAGGCGATCTATGAAAAAGAACTTCCTAAAGGCTGAGGAATCAGTCGATTGCTAAACGAACGATAATTTGACGTATTAGTTGATATCAATAGTCATATGTTTGGTATATTCAACTTAATATACATATTGCAGTATATTAATTACAATTGCCTCCAATACAAGGGGGGAACCAAATATTGTTTTGTCATATACAAAACTTTTATTATTAATCAGCTTATATGGAGCCTAGTTAATTTGTTACTTTAATTTGTCGGCCTTAGCGGTGAAAAGTGATGTCCTTTTTAGTAGGGACATCTAAAGCTTATGAAATTTTATAGGTGGATAGAAGGTTAGATGAAAATGAAAGATGTTGAAAATGAGCGGGTAGAATTTTATTTAGAAGCATATCATCACATATCAAATTTTTGTTCCTCACGGGCCTACTACTATGAAGCAGTAGATACAGATAGAGTTGCATCTACCACCACACATTAGTAGGCCAAGCGTGGTCCGCCCCACAAGGGAAAACTTGCAGTGCGGACGAACAAAAAGATGATATGTGATCGCTCAGATATACTCCCTTTAACTCAGAAACGCATCTATCGATGCATAAGTCTTCTCAGTTTGTTATCTTCGCATTTGTTACATCCGGGGTTTGGCCCGTGAGGAACAAAAATTTGATATGTGATGATATGCTTCTAAATAAAATTCTACCCGCTCATTTTCAACATCTTTCATTTTCATCTAACCTTCTATCCACCTATAAAATTTCATAAGCTTTAGATGTCCCTACTAAAAAGGACATCACTTTTCACCGCTAAGGCCGACAAATTAAAGTAACAAACAAACATTACGGTGGTTAATCTCTTCAATAAAATTAAAATAACTTTGGCCAAAAAGAAAATAAAAACACGACATCATAGCATCGGTGATAGGTCACTATCAGACTATCGACCGTACCGTTTCGCATCCAAACCCCGGATGTAACAAATGCGAAGATAACAAACTGAGAAGACTTATGCATCGATAGATGCGTTTCTGAGTTAAAGGGAGTATATCTGAGCGATCACATATCATCTTTTTGTTCGTCCGCACTGCAAGTTTTCCCTTGTGGGGCGGACCACGCTTGGCCTACTAATGTGTGGTGGTAGATGCAACTCTATCTGTATCTACTGCTTCATAGTAGTAGGCCCGTGAGGAACAAAAATTTGATATGTGATGATATGCTTCTAAATAAAATTCTACCCGCTCATTTTCAACATCTTTCATTTTCATCTAACCTTCTATCCACCTATAAAATTTCATAAGCTTTAGATGTCCCTACTAAAAAGGACATCACTTTTCACCGCTAAGGCCGACAAATTAAAGTAACAAACAAACATTACGGTGGTTAATCTCTTCAATAAAATTAAAATAACTTTGGCCAAAAAGAAAATAAAAACACGACATCATAGCATCGGTGATAGGTCACTATCAGACTATCGACCGTACCGTTTCGCATCCAAACCCCGGATGTAACAAATGCGAAGATAACAAACTGAGAAGACTTATGCATCGATAGATGCGTTTCTGAGTTAAAGGGAGTATATCTGAGCGATCACATATCATCTTTTTGTTCGTCCGCACTGCAAGTTTTCCCTTGTGGGGCGGACCACGCTTGGCCTACTAATGTGTGGTGGTAGATGCAACTCTATCTGTATCTACTGCTTCATAGTAGTAGGCCCGTGAGGAACAAAAATTTGATATGTGATGATATGCTTCTAAATAAAATTCTACCCGCTCATTTTCAACATCTTTCATTTTCATCTAACCTTCTATCCACCTATAAAATTTCATAAGCTTTAGATGTCCCTACTAAAAAGGACATCACTTTTCACCGCTAAGGCCGACAAATTAAAGTAACAAACAAACATTACGGTGGTTAATCTCTTCAATAAAATGAGCCTAGTTAACGAACTTGAGGTAGAAATTATTCATGATCATTGACAATTTACTAAATTTGGCGAAAAAAAGCTAAATAAAATTATACGAAAAAAAGATCTAGCTAAATTCGATCCTTCTAGCAGAGTAAAACTAAATAAAGACTAATAAAAGAAAATAGACGTGTTACTGTTACACAGGATTATTATAAATCACGATGAAACATCAAAAGATTGCTTGCAACGGAACATATCGAGTTCGATTCGTGCGACAGGTCATGAATTGAATAATTGGAAGATTGATAAGTTCGGTAAATTCACGAACAGAATAACTCGATCAAGATGAATGAATAAGTACTAGACCAACTCCAATCAAAAGACAACTTGCGACAGGCCAAGTTCAATTCAATTCATGCGACAGGTCATGAATCGAATAAAGATTGATAAAATTTGAGTACGGGGTTCAATAACAAACAAAAGATAACTTGCGACAGGTCAAGTTCAATGTATTCGTGCGATAGGCCACGAACTTAAAAAAAAAAAGTTGAATAAATAATAATTTGCGCTAGATAGTTTACGTTCAAAAGAAAACTTGCGACAGGTCAAGTTCAATTCGACTCATGCGACAGGTCATGAATCGAATCACTATGAATTGAGCAATTATTTCGTTTAAAGTTGGGACAATTGAACAGGTAAAACTGTTTCGTGCGGCAGGTCACGAAACGTATAAGTATTGAATGAATGAAATTGGATTTCACATAACAAGAAGCGAACCCTTGGCAGGTGAAGTGCAAATTGATCGGAGTAACAGACATAGTAGACAGAGACAGAGTGACAACATAGTAGAGTAACTAAGGCGCTTAATTATATGACGATTTGAAAAATAATTAAATGAACAAAGGGTTAGTAAATAGGTGATTAAGAATTCAACGAGGGTTTGGAAATACTGTTGTGATGTTTAGCAGCATTCATATCGTTTAGCAGAAAACAAGCCTACCCATTCAAATTATACATTACCAAATTTTGCAAGTTGAAGTATAATAAAAATGTTTTACTGATATTTGGGTACATCTTCATTTAGGTGCACTTCGACCCCAAGGAAAACAAAACTGAAGATGAAAGTTATGGCAAAAAAGTTGGCTCGAGAAAAGTCGCGGTTGGCGGATTTGACGACTAAGGTGCAAAGACTGGAGGAAGAGAACGCAACATTGAAGAATCAGACAAAGTTAGGAGATCATGATTTTGAAACCTGCCAAATTGAATCCGAGGGTAGTGAAGTTTTTGCATCTAACACTCAACAGGCTAGACCAAGTTATAAACCGAATGAATCTCGTTTAACGTCCTCCGTCAACCAATTAGCCATATCGTCTATTTTGATCCCTGAATGCAAACCTTTGGCCAGTGATACCGAAATCCACAGGCATACCTTTGAAGCCTGGATCGAGCTTTTGAATAACTATTTGGATCTTGCTGGAATTATTGACGAACCCACTAAGTTTACGATTTTCAAAGTGAAGGCTGGCAGTCAGTTGCTTCAGATCTTTAAAAACACCAGCTCTTCAACTGGGGATCCTGACCCCTGCCTTTTTCCGTTCTCTAATGCTGTTCATCGATTAACCCTATATTTCGGCTCTACATCGGGTGTTATGCTCAATCGACGAACGCTAGCTTCGATAGTCCAAGGCGTTGAGGAATCAGACTTAACATTTATCAATCGTGTAGCAGCCACTGCCCGACTGTGTAATTACGAAGACCGCGAATTTGCTGAGATAGTTGGGACTGTAGCTGAACGTGCCGTTCATAAAGAGGTTAGAGTAGCCGCATTCAAAATGATGGGTCGCCAAGGGACATTCACACAACTGGTTGATAAAATCAGAGAAATTGAGGCAATCCGAATTAACGAGAAGTGTTTTGAACTTAAGCATAGAAAACAAGAACCACTAGTTCTAGCACCCGTCGAAGCCAACATGGTAACCCAGGCAAATGCGTCAACCGGCGACTTTCGTCGAAGACCTATTCAAGAGTACATAAGCTATGATCGCCAAGGCGATCCGAGATCATCGAGACCGCAAAACAAACCGTACAGAAACAACGATTGGCGTAATTACCGTGAGGGATTCCAATTTAACAGAAGACCATACCAGCAGTCCGCCTATAAAGCCAGAGACATTTACGACGCAAACAGAGGAAGGTCCAATACTCGCAGAGACGGCAGATTCCGGTCCCCTGCGAAATTCACCACGAACCGAGGAGACTATCAACCTAGTGGTAAACGACCCAAATCTGAGGATTATTATGAACAGCAACAAGGCAATCAATCCATCGACAATCAAGCAAAGTGCCAAGGATGTGGAAGCGTTTTCCATCACTATAAAGACTGTAGTTCTTGGGAACTGACGTGCTACGGTTGTAACAAAGTTGGACACATCAGAAGGGTGTGCCCGAACGCAGACTCCGGAATTAAGGGACATCCACCGCGTCCGTTGGAAACAAGAGAGGTTCCATCTGAGGTTAAGACAAATGATAACAGTTCGGATGACCGAGTAAGTGATTCAACCGAAAATTAATTTTTTTATATTTTAAAGCTTGTTGAAGTGAATTTTTCGTCATTTCTTTATTAAAAACGGAAATTGTTGAAGTGGATGTTTATTTCCCATTCTGTTAAATTTGTTCATTTTTGGTCACATAAAACTGATGTTCTGAAGAATTGAAATAAATCTTGATATAATACTAAAATAAATACTAGAGAAGAGCGTTTATGTTTTTTCATTATTCACGACATAATTCCTAATTAGGCTCCGTCTTACATTGGCAGATTATGATCGGACAGCAGATTTGCGATACGGATGGTGATCCTTTCATACTAGCTGTCTTCAATAAGGGTGTCAGCGATGGAATTTTATCAGCTACAGTGGCTGGAATGCCTTGTTCTTTCCTAATAGATTCGGGGGCTCAGGTGAACACCTTCACGTTTGATCTATTTGAAAATTTGAAAAACGATACCAGATACAAGAGCGGCATGATCAATTTGAAATTCGGAACGGACACGCCATTAAAAGGGTATGCTTCTAAACAAGAGATTAATGTTGTTGCTACCTTCGAAGCGCTTCTATATGTGAGTTCGGATCGGCCTGTATTGCTCGAAAAATTTTACGTGGTGAAAGAGATCAAGGCACTTTTAGGGAGAACGACTGCGCTGAGATACTCGGTATTAATGATAGGCACAATGGTTCCAATAAGCGTTGATGCATCTCACACCGATCTTAAGGAAGTTAATAATATTGATCAGATTGACAAGAAAATTTTTCCAAAATTCAACATACCACCGGTGAAACTAAGCTTCAGGAATCCAAAAGCACCCTGCCGTAACATCTTCACAAATATTCCCCAAGCTCTGAAACAAACAGTCCAAAGCAGGCTTAACCAACTAGTAGAAGCTGGAATAATAGAACCAGTTACTAACAACATGGTCATGACCTTTTGTTCTTCCATGTTAGTGGTGCCAAAAGGAAAACAAGACATTAGACTCGTGATAGATTTACGGGGTCCAAACAAGTTTATCGATCGTACACCGTTCGCTATGCCGACATTGGAATCTATCCTAGCGAATTTGAACGGAGCAACCTGGTTTTCCACCATCGATCTGACCAACGCTTACTTCCACATAGAGCTGGATCAAGATTCAAGGCACCTCACAAATTTCTTCACAGAATTTGGAATATACAGATACGTGAGGTTGCCCTTTGGATTGTGTAACGCTCCGGACCTTTTCCAGGAAATCCTTCAAAGGAAAATATTGGGCGGATGTAAAGGAACCCATAACTATCTGGACGATATAATTGTGTTCGGTAGCAGTAAAGTCGAGCATGATGCAAATTTGGAAGAAGTTCTTTCCCGCCTTAAACAACATAATGTGAACTTAAATCTGGCAAAATGTGCATTCCGGGAGCAGTCCGTAAACTTCTTGGGCTTCACAATAACGGCAGAGGGATGGAAGGTGTCTGATGAAAAACTTAAAGCAATCGAGGGATTTCGTCGCCCTAGGACTTGTGGCGAAGTGAAAAGCTTTCTAGGCTTGGTCACGTTCATGGATAAATTAATCCAAAATCGAGCGGACTTGACTCGAAGTTTGAGAGCATTGGCGAACTCTAACTCCTTTTATTGGAAGGAAGACGAGGAAAAAGAGTTTGTTTACCTGCAAAACAGCGCGTTGAAGACGATCAGAATGCTTGGATATTATAGCATTACAGATCCTATAGAACTATTTGTGGACGCCAGCCCGATAGGCCTCGGTGCTGTACTTGTCCAATTTAATAATAAAAATATGCCTCGCGTTATCTCGTGCGCATCGAAATCTTTGACACCCGCCGAACAAAGGTATCCGCAGACGCAGAAGGAGGCATTGGCGGTAGTCTGGGGAGTCGAGCGCTTCAGCTTCTATTTACTCGGCAGATCTTTTGTCGTACGAACAGATGCTGAGGCAAATGAGTTCATTTACAACAGCAATTTTTGACTGGGTAGAAGAGCTTTGACTAGAGCTGAAACTTGGTCGCTGAGGCTCCAGCCTTATGATATGAGAATCGAAAGGGTTAAGGGTGAGAAAAATGTGGCGGATGCCCTCTCACGCCTCATTGAGAATACTAAGGAGGCGATCCCATTTGACGAAGACAACGACAATCATTTCCTTTTCTCTGTGGACGCTGGGATAATGAGCATAACTTGGGAAGAAATTGAACGAGCTTCTGAGTCTGATACTGAGCTGCAGTCGCTACAAAGGTCTTTAGATTCCAATAGATGGCCGAAAGAGCTGCGTAAGTTCGAGGCTCAGCGTAACAACATCTACAGAGCCGGAGCTCTGCTGTTCAAAGGAGATCGATCTATTCTTCCCGCTGAACTACGAGTAAAAGTTTTGAAATATGCGCATGGGGGACATGTTGGAGAATCAGCTATGAAAAGAATCATGCGAGAGTTCTTCTGGTGGCCGGGTATGTCCGTAGATACCACCGAGTTCATGAAATCTTGCGAAACTTGTGCTATTCTGGCCAGAAAGAACCCACCATTACCCTTGTCTTCCCGAGTTCTACCTGATGGTCCCTGGGAAGTAGTCCAGATTGATTTTCTCTCAATCCCAGGTTGTGGGACAGGAGAGTTCCTGATTGTGATCGACACTTATTCTCGGTACTTATCAGTAGTAGAAATGAGGCAAAAGGACGCAGAAAAAACCAACGTGGCGTTATGCGAGATCTTTAAACTCTGGGGATGTCCATTGATAATGCAGAGTGACAACGGCCCCCCGTTTCAAAGTGACTGGTTCATCAACTTTTGGGAGAATAGAGGTGTCAAAGTTAGGAAAGCAATCCCGCTTTGTCCACAGACAAACGGTAGCGTCGAGAGGCAGAACCAAGGGCTGATTAAAGCAGTAGCAGCGGCGAAAATAGACGGCGTTAATTGGAGGAGAGCGTTGCAAGAATACGTCCACAAACGTAATACACTAGTCCCACATTCACGGCTCGGATTGACGCCCTTCGAGTTGATGGTGGGATGGAGATATCGGGGATCGTTTCCATGCCTCTGGAACCAAAACGACAAGGGAAGTTTAGATCGCGAGGAAATTAAGGAAAAGGATGCGGAAGCTAAATTGGTCAGCAAAAAATACGCGGATCATGTAAGAGGAGCAAAAGAAACAGAATTAACAGTAGGCGACACTGTTCTTTTAGCACAAACGAAGAAATCAAAAACAGATCCGACTTTTTCGTCAGAAAAGTTTAAGATTGTAGCAAGGCAGGGTTCTAAGTTTGTAGTGGCCAGCCAGTCGGGTGTTCAATACTCTCGGGCCATTAAGGATATCCGCAAAGCTCCCCTACATTCAGGACCTTGGGACGAAACACTTGGCGGCGAGAAAGATCCAGATTTTCCAGAAACTTCGACGGATAGTGTTAACCCAGACTTAACACCACTCCATAATACGTCAACGGATTTGTCATTTGGGTGTAAAGCGAGGACCAGTGAGTTAGCTGTTAATCCAGAAGATGATACCGCTCCATGCAGCTTGCAACTATCACAACATCCGGATCCGGGTTTTTCTTCGTCAAGACTTCGACCTCGTGACTTGGTAAGAAGACCAGCCAGATTTGATGAAAATTACGTTTTATCGATCTTCCTTTAGAGTACAGGCGAAGGCGAATGTGGTAGGTAATGCTCGGAATACTTGCAACAGAAAAGAAATAATATGTTAAATTAACTTCTTCTTGTTTGTTTCAGAAAGTCGCGGCTAAACCGTTCACAGTAAATAAAAATATAAATATATATTGAAACAATCTGTGCAATCGCTTTAATGAGTAAAATACATTCGAAATTAGTTACTGATCTATGACATTTTTCAAATTATCCAATTGAGAAAGGTAGGGCTTTAATGACTAAAGGTTAAAGGTAAAATATCTATCATGAACATAGGAAGCAAACAACGAATGATTTATTGCAGTGTATAAGAGAACGTCATCGTTATTGACAATGATTTGAGTATTATCAAGAATAATTATGTATGTGTCACATCACAAGAGAGAAAATAGGATCGTATGAATGGACTGAGCGAGTGTTCCGTTAGGGTGTTAAGGAGTTCCGAGTCAATGTGGTAAATGCGGAGGTGAGGATGAACTCAAATGTTCCCGAGTAAGAACAAAATCTTACAAAATCTGGCAGATGACGTAGGTTGTTATGTAAAACTTACGCGAGTATGTATGAATGCTGTATGAAATGTTATCTTACGTGAGTCTTCTTGATCTGCACCACCTGGTTATCTAGACAGGTTGGCACCGAGTATTGTTGAAATTACTCGTGATATTTTGGAACAAGTGTGTGTGAGAGCGATTTGAAGATGGGTTCGTGGGAGATCTGGGTGATGAGCATGAGCAAGTCATTCTGTATTCGAAATTGGAAGATAGTGGTTCAGCGTTTACGGAAGTCGCAAATGGAAAGCCGAAAAAAAGGACCCCGACGAGGTTACCACAATGGGCTTATCTAGACTAGCCCAGGTTTTCAACGTAGAGTTTTTTTAAAAAAATTCGTGTGGTCCAGCTGCTAGAATAATGAAGTAAAATATCCGTATCTGGCCCCTTTTGATTCTTATTCCTCGAAAATTTTTTAAGAGATTTCATAGTTCATCATTTTTGCGAGTTTTTTTAAACAATATCATCAAAATAAAAATCAAATACGACTTGAACGGGAGTTATACTGAAAGGTTTGAGCCGTGTCAAATAAACGAATTATTAAAAAACGACTTGAACGTGGACAAGTTTTTGGACAATTTTCTGACTTTAAAGCTAACTTGACAAATTGAGGAATGCTAATCCTAACGACATTTCTATAGTTTTGTGCATCATGATGTGTTGTTATTCATAAATCATTGTTTAAATTATTCCTTTTGAATTTTTATTGACCACTAGCTGACCCGGTGTGCTTTGCTACACCTTTCAAAATCGAATGATATTTTCAGAATTAATTTAAATTTTATTTTATTGTTTTGTTGGCATTATTTTAAATTAAATTAATAACATAATTCATAAGCAACCGCTATAAAATGAGAGCTGCAGCTGGAGGTTCGGATTGCAACACAAAAATAACTTAAACTAATATTCTAAATCTTGGTTTATAGATTGTGTATAGGTGTGTTAAGGATCTGATTATTTTAATCTGTTTCTTTAAGCTTCGCCCTAAAAAAGGAGGATCTCAAATTAATCGTACGCAAACAATCCAACTGATAAAATACGGTTGTTTCTGCTTGATATGTTCTGGATTTATGCAAAAAAAAAGCTGATAAGAGAGCCCCTCCCTATCCTTACCTCCCCCCCCCCCCCCATTTTTTTTTCGTTTTGTTGGCTTCGTTAGCATAGATTGAGAACTTATGTTAACAAAATTGTATTGGGCTCACCTCCCTCCTCCTATGTGCCTACTCATTGAAAAGAGGATGGTGTGTCAGATAATCATAGAATCATACCAAAATGATTTTCCATGTTAAGTTTTGTCCATTTTTCGGATTTTGTAAAAAAAAACTTAATGTAAGCATTCTTCTTCCCTTCCATTATTCACAATTCTATCATCTCACTGCAAGAAAGGAATTGTTTGACATAAAAAAATTTCTCGTATTGAAATACTATCCCAAGCCAAATTTGGTTTCATTTGCGATGTAAATTCTTGAGTTATGCATAAACTCGAAAGGGAGTACCATCCTCCTTCCGTTCTCCCCATTGAATGGAGGGCTGAGAACTTAATATTCATAAAAGTATTTTTTGTACTCAAATATTTTTTGATACCAAATCATATTTCATTTGCTTTATTAATTCTCGAGTTATGCAAAAAAAAAAAAATTATGGAAGCCCCCCTTTTCCCCGTTTATATCTTTCCGCTGAAAAAAGGTGGGCCTTCAATTTATAATAGAAACATTTCTCGTGTCCAAATACCCTCACATGCAAAAGATTGTTCAATTTGCTCGATCATCTCTCCAGTTATACTGAAAATTGTAAGGGAGACCCTTTCTCCCCCTTTTCATCTACCTTTTTGAAGGAGTGAGGGATACCAAATATTCATAGAAGCATTTCTCGTACCCAAATATCGTTCCATGCCGAATTTGGTTCCATTTGCTGTTATAGTTCTTGAGTTATGCAATAAAAATTGCATGAAACTTCTCTCCCTCTTTCCTTTCTCCCCGCTGGAAGAAGGAAGGGATCTCAAACCATCATTAAAATATGTCACGTTCCCAATTATCCACCCATGCAGAATTTGGTTCCATTTGGTTGATAAGTTTTTGAGTTATGTAAAAAATTTAAAAGAGGGCCCCTCCCCCTTTTATATCTCCCTACTGGAAAGAGGGGGGGGTCTCAAATAATCATAGAAATATGTTTCGTATCAAAATACCCTCCCATGCCCAATTTGGTTCCATTTGCTTTATTAGTTTTTGAGTTATGTGTAAAAATATGACAGAAGCCCCCTCCCCCTTTCTACTGGAAAGAGGGAGGGGTCTCAAATAATCGTTGAAATATTTTTCGTATCAAAATACCTTTCCATGCCAAATTTGGTTCCAATATATTGATTAGTTTTCGAGTTATATGAAAAATTGTAAAGTAGCCCCCCTCCCCCCTTCCTAACACTCCACTGAGAGGAGGGAGGGGTACCTTATATTCATACAAATATTCCCCCTCCCCAAATACCACCCCATGCCAAATTTGATACCATTTGCTTGATTCGTTCTCGAGTTATGCAAAAAATTGTCTTTTGTTTGGGAGGCCCCTACCTCCCTTCCTGTTAAGGGGAGGGGTCCCAAACCATAATAAGAACCTTCCCTGGCCTCCAATACCCCCACCTACCAAGTTTCACGTAAATCGGTTCAGTAGTTTCTGAGTCTATAGGGAACAGACAGAAAGACAGACAGACAGACAGACAGACAGACAGACAGACAGACAGACAGACAGACAGACAGAAATTCATTTTTATATATATAGACTAGCTGACCCGGTGTGCTTTGCTACACCTTTCAAAATCAAATGATATTTTTAAAATTTATTCAAATTTTTATTGTTTTATTGGCATTATTTTAAATCAAATTATAACATAAGTCATAAGCAACCGCTATAAAATGAGAGCTGCAGATGGAGTTTCGAATTGCAACACAACTTTAACTAATATTCTGAATTCTGTTCTTTAAATTTGTGTTAAAGATCTGATAATATGAACCTGTCTGGAGGGTCTCAAATTAATCGTACGCAAACAATCTAACTTAAAAAAATATGGTTGTTTTTGCTTGATATGTTCTGGATTTATGCTAAAAAACTGACAACAGAGCCCCGGTCCCTTGACCTTCACCCCCTGCTGAAAGGAGGTCGTGATTTTTAATAATCATACCTAATTTTTTCGTTCCCAAAAATCCTCTTATATCAAATATAGTTCCATTGGTTGATAAGTTTTTAAGCTCTACAATAAAATATATATGGAACCTTTTCCTTTCTTGCCCTCTTTACACTGTAAAGCGTGTGGGTCTATAACAATCGTAGACCCATATCTCGTAACCAAGAACCTTTCCATGTCATATTTGTTTCCATTTGTTGGCTTCGTTAGCATAAATTGAGAACTTATGCTAACAAAATTGTATTGGGCTCAACTCCCTCCTCCTATGTACCTACTCACTGAAAGGAGGATGGTGTGTCAGATAATCATAGAATCATGCAAAAATTTTCCATGTTAAGTTTTGTCCATTTTTCGAATTTTGTTAAAAAAAAGTTAAGTGTAAGCCTCCTCTTCCCTTCCTATATTCCCAATTCTATCATCCTACTGCAAGAAAGGAATTGTTTCACGTAGAAAAAAGTATTTTTCGTACTCAAATACTTTTTGATGCCAATTTTGGTTTCATTTACTCGATTAATTCTGGAGTTATGCAAAAAAATTGTATGGAAACCCCCCCTTTTCCCTTTATATCTTTCCGCAAAAAAGATGGAGCCACAATTTATAATAGAAACATTTCTCGTATCCAAATATCCTCACATGCCAAATATGGTTCAAATTTATCGATCAACTCTCCAGTTATACTGAAAATTGTAAGGTAGACTTCTCCTCCCCCTTTGATCCACCTCTTTGAAGGAGTGAGGGATACCAAATATTCATAGAAGCATTTCTCGTACCCAAAGATCGTTCCATGCCAAATTTGGTTCCATTTGCTGTAGTAGTTCTTGAGTTATGCAGTAATAACTGTATGAAACTTCCCTCCATCTTTCTTTTCTCCCCGCTGGAAAAAGAAAGGAGTCTCTAACAATCATAAGAATATGTCACGTTCCCAAATACCCGCTCATGCCACATTTGGCACCATTTGCTTAATTAGTTATTGAGTTATGGAAAAATTATAAAAAAGGCCCCCTCCCCCCTTTGTATCTCCTTACTGGAAAGAGGGAGGGGTCCCAGATAATCATAGAAATATTTTTCGTATCCAAATACCCTCCCATGTCATATTTGGTTCCATTTGCTGTATTAGTTTTTGAATTATGTGTAAAAATATGAAAGCGGCCCCTCCTCCCTTTCTACTGGAAAGAGGGAGGGGTCTCAAATAATCATTGAAATATTTTTCGTATCAAAATACCGTTCCATGCCAAATTTGGTTCCAATATCTTGATTAGTTTTCGAGTTATATGAAAAATTGTAAGGTAGTCCCCCTCCCCCCTTCCTATCTCCCCACTGAGAGGAGGGAGGGGTACCTTATATTCATTGAAATATACCCCGTCCCCAAATACCACCCCTTGCCAAATTTGGTACCATTTGCTTGATTGATTCTCGAGTTATGCAAAAAATTGTCTATTGTTTGGGAAGCCCCTCCCCCCCTTCCTGTTAGGGGGAGGGGTCTCAAACCATAACAGGAACCTTCCCCGGCCTCCAATACCCCCACCTGCCAAGTTTCACGCAAATCGGTTCAGTAGTTTCTTAGTCTATAGGGAACAGACAGACAGACAGACAGACAGACAGACAGACAGACAGACAGACAGACAGACAGACAGACAGAAATTCATTTTTATATATATAGATATATATAAAAATGAATTTCTGTCTGTCTGTCTGTCTGTCTGTCTGTCTGTCTGTCTGTTCCCTATAGACTCGAAAACTACTGAACCGATTTGCGTGAAACTTGGCAGGTGGGGGTATTGGAGGCAGGGGAAGGTTCCTATTATGGTCTGAGACCCCTCCCTCTCTCATGAAGGGGGGGAGGGGCCTTCCAAATAAAAGACAATTTTTTGCACAACTCAAAAGCCAATCAAGCAAATGGTATCAAATTTGGCATGGGGTGGTATTTGGGAACGAGGAATATTTCTATGAATATTAGGTACCCCTCCCTCCTCTCAGTGGGGTGATAGGAAGGGGGGAGGGGGGTTATCTTTCAATTTTTCATATAACTCGAAAACTAATCAAGATATTGGAACTAAATTTGGCATGGGAAGGTATTTGGATACGAAAAATATTTCAATGATCATTTGAGACCCCTCCCTCTTTTCACTAAAAGAGGGAGGGGACCTCTTTCATATTTTTTTACATTACTCAAAAACTAATGAAGCAAATGGAACCAAATTTGCCATGGGAGGTTATTTGGATACGAAAAATATTTCTATGATTATATGAGCCCCTCCCATTTTCCATTAGAGAGATATTAAGGGGGGAGGGGGCCTCTTTTATAATTTTTTACATAACTCAAAAACTAATCAAGCAAATGGAACCAAATATGGCAAGGGTGGGCATTTGGGAACCTAAAATGTTCTAATGATTGTTTTTTAAAAAAAACGAACACACACATATAGGATCTCAGTGAAACTTCATGTTTCTTTGAAGAGATCTAATTCTACTTAACTCTAAGGCGTACATCTTTCAAGGATATCATGGCTAGCATCTTACAAATGCTAAAACCACCAGACCACAGAAAGAGCACTATATGTGCCGTGATCGGGATTCGATCTCATGGACTCTGGCTTAGAAGACTGGAATGCTATCCTCTAGGCCACGACCGGCGGCTGTTTGAGACCCTTCCTTCTTTCAGCGGGGAGAAAGGAAAGAGGGAGGGGAGTTTCATACAATTTTTACTGCATAACTCAAGAACTGCAACAGCAAATGGAACCAAATTTTGCATGGAACGATATTTGGGTACGAGAAATGTTTCTATTAATATTTGGTGTCCCTCACTCCTTCAAAGAGGTTTTTTATTATAAATTGAAGCCTCACCTTTTTTCAGCAGAAAGATATAAAGGGGGGAAGGGGGGCTTCCATATATTTTTTTTTGCATTACTCGAGAATTAATCGAGCAAATGAAACCAAATTTGGGATCAAAAAGTATTTGAGTACGAAAAATACTTTTATGAATATTAATTTCTCACCCCTCCATTCAATGAGGAGAACGGAACGGGGGATGGTACTTCCTTTCAAGTTTATGCATTACTCAAGAATTTACTACACGCTATTTTTTTTAAACTCAAAATTATGTAGTTTTGGTTCAAAACAGCACTTCGGTGGCTTCCCTCAACTTTGAGTTTGACTGGGCAATAGCAAAACTAAGTTCTGATAGGCATACTCAATACTAAGTTCGGCAGCCGAACTCGAATTTATTCTTTTTTTTTTCGAGGGTGGCTGATTTTCAGGGAATTAAAGGATGATTAAAATTTGTTGTACACGGATGTTGCTGTTCCGGTACATTGCATTGCAATTACAGAGCTTGAACTGAACTGAGTTCAATTTTTAGTTCATAAGGTCGAACTCAGCTTTGATCCCTCGCCGAAGGAAAAAAAGGGATCAATTTTGAGTTCACAGTTCGAACTCCGCGCTTTGATCCATCGCAAGGAAGAAAAATGGTACTTAACTTTAAGTTCATATAATCGAACTATGTTTTGAACCTCGGTCATACTTAATTTTGAGTTGAAAAAAAAGAGCGTGTACGCAAATAAAACCAAATTTGGCACGAGATGGTATTTCAATACGAGAAATTTTTCTATGTAAAACAATTCCTTTCTTGCAGTAGGATGATAGAATTGGGAATATAGGAAGGGATGAGGAAAGCATACATTTAACTTTTTTTTTTACAGAATCCGAGAACATGGAAAATCGTTTTGGTATTATTTTATGATAATCTGACACACCATACTCTTTTCAGTGAGAAGGTACATAGGAGGAGGGATGTGAGCCCAATAAAACTTAAGTTCTCAATTTATGCTAACGAAGCCAACAAATGGAAAAAAATATGGCATGGAAAGGTACTTGGTTACGAGATATGTTTCTACGATTGTTATAAACCCTTACGCTTTAGAGTGTAGAGAGAGGAAGAAAGAAGGAGGCTCCATATAAATTTGGTTGTAAAGCTTAAAAACTTATCAACCAATGGAACTATATTTGATACAGGGGGTGAAGGTAAGGACAGGTGGGGGGGGGGCTCTCTTATCAGTTTTTTAGCTTAAATACAGAACATATCAAGCAAAAACAAACATTTTTTATAAGTTAGATTGTTTGCGTACGATTAATTTGAGACCCTCCAGACAGATTAGTTTAAGTTATCTTTGTATTGCAATTCGAAACTCCAGCTGCAGCTCTCATTTTATAGCGGTTGCTTATGAATTATGTTATAATTTGATTTAAAAAAATGCCAATAATCAATACAAATTTGAATAATTTCTGAAAATACCATTTGATTTTGAAAGGTGTAGCAAAGCACACCGGGTCAGCTAGTATATATATATATATATATATATATATATATATATATATATATATATATATATATATATATATATATATATATATATATATATATATATATATATATATATATATATATATATATATATATATATATATATATATATATATATATATATATATATATATATATATATATATATATATATATATATATATATATATATATATATATATATATATATATATATATATATATATATATATATATATATATATATATATATATATATATATATATATATATATATATATATATATATATATATATATATATATATATATATATATATATATATATATATATATATATATATATATATATATATATATATAGATAACTTGATGGTAAAATACTCTAGGAGACTTGCGATTACGACACATAAAGATATTTTCACTACCAAACAACTATCTTCATATTGTGGAGTATGGCTTCATAAAGTAAGAAATTGAAAAATTTCTTGAATGATATTTTAAAATTATGCCCTTTTGAATTTGTTAGCTGAGATTATGAGCTTCTAGCAAGAGCCATCTCGAATGCCCGGGGCTTTGCGCAGTGGTTTGACACGCCAAATAAGTGTCAGAATGTAGGTAAACCTTGCTAAAACATTTTTTTAAATTCGCCTAACATCTAATATTTTAAGGAATAATTGGAAAGAAAACAATATTTTCCTGAACTTCCAACTTCTGTTTCTAAGAAAAAAGTTAGAACAAAAATCCAAAAAAATAAATCTGAGTATATGGTTCACAAGCAATAGAAAACGATTTCAAAACTCAATTAATTATGTACTTTATATACTAAAGTCATAAATTGCCATCGATTTAACAGTTTTTTGATAAGACAAACATCTTAAGTCTTGTGAGTTGCTTAATTTCACTTGTTTTTTTTTATTATTTTGAACCACTGTGTTCTGTAGGGGACCACGTGGTATTTCCTCGGCAGACTGCAATGCAAATGCTGTTCGCACGCACACCAATGTACCTTTGATTCATGGTTCCCAAAGCACGACTTTTGCATTTTCAATGCTCAGATATGACTTTTAGTTAGTCGAATCATTTATGTTCTCCAACTTATTTCGAGGCTTAAGTTGATAGAAACGGTCTTATCATACAACCCAATAAGTATGAAAACATTTGTGCGTAGTTTTAAATGAATTTTAGGGGAAAACATCAGCCCAAAAATACCTCTTTAATGAACATGTATTTTTTCCAGCTTCCAACACTGGTGGTGTATTTCGATTGAAGTTGCATGCCAAGAAAAGGAACAAAATTAGTTTAAAATTTTTATTCAAAACCTAAATAAATAGTCATTCTTTTGTCTTTCTAGTATTTTTTTATTTTTTGCCGAGTTCAACTGTAGGCATGAGTATTTATTGCAAATTTTTCAAATGGATGTCCGCGTTTGGAATCGCATGTGAATTTAACAGTTGTATAGAACGGTGAGTTCATCTGATTTTCATACGGTGATTTCCAACATAATTGCCTCGGCTGCAGAGCGAAAAAAATTAACTACTTTAATAAAGCACAAACATACAAAAAAATCGGTATGCACAGATTTGAAACAAATTATTCTCTTCGCAATGAAAATATATTCAAATTTTTTTAGCTCAATTTGGACCTGAAAAACATGAAAAGATATGTTGGCATGCCACGAAAAGGACCATGCCAAAATAGGGCTCACTTACCCTACTTATTTTTCATTCGAGGAAAAATTTAAGTTTGAAAAAGTCGAATTCCTACTGCTATACAGACAGCTACCTCAAGAAAATTTACTTCAACGCGACTGGCCCATTCCAACAATGAGATTCATGAATCACAACACTCCCAAACTGGCAGAAACACCAACAGTTGAATTACACCCGAAATGAGACCGCAGTCAAAGTGCCTGAAAATAAACCTACTTCTATCTGGATTCACCTTTCGGTTAATACGATGTCCTTTTTTCGTAGGGGAACTTGGGTGGAAAATATTTGAAACACTTAAAAAATCAAAAATTTTAATAGGAAAATTATTAAATTACTAGAAATATCCAGAACTTAAGAATTAGTTTTGTAAAATGAGGAAGTGTATGATAAAAATTTTGTTTGTTTTCCTTTCTGATTGAAGCAAAAATTCCTTTCTCCCCTAAACGTCTCCTTGATTTGCCGGAAAACCGCATTGCAAACAGCCATCCCACACATTAACCGACCGGTGTGATTTTGAGGGGGACCGGACGTATGAACTGTAATTCGAGGTGAAAGTGGAAAATTCTCTGGCGAAAAACATTTCAAAATAAAACGAAAACTGCCTGCCATTGGACTAGTTGACACTCAGTTTTGCCCGAAAACTGTGGTCGAATATTTGCCGCAACGGAAGTTAAAATTTTCCAGGCTGGCTAGAACAAACCTCGTCATGCTGGCGGTAGAATTAAAATTGGTAGGTGAGGTGCCACCTTCGACTTTTGTTTGGCAAAACTATTTTGATTTTGACAAGTGATTTATGGTCGTACATTTCAGTTTTTTTTTTCTTTTCCTCCTTACGAGAGACAGTTTCATAAAATGCACTTTGATGATGTTATTTACAACGGAATTTAAAACATTTTGGGCTGAGCCTATCATTTAAAAAAATTCTCAGAAGGATTGAAATGATAATTATATTTTTCTTCTTTCTTGGAATTTTATCATAACCTTTTTTTTAAGAAAAAACTCTAGAAATACGGAACTTACGAACCAAGCGACTTTTAATTGACTCCAATTTCGTGCATTAACAGAATCATTATTAACCATTACGGGACAAGTTATCTTTTAACGATTCGTCATCTTTACTGGCTTTCACTCAAGTTAGTAACTGGGGCGTCTGGGAACGGGACTTCTTCAAACACAACTGGCAAAACCCGCCCGCCCGGATAAGCACCAAAATACAGAACGACAAATGGATTTTTCCGACAGGAGTTGGAATCTGTTTTGATTCCTGACAGCGCCAAGCTGGCTCCGGTGATGAATGCATGAATGATTAACAGTTTTATCTTCCATTCATTTGCCAGTACTGGGCGGGAAATTTTTACATCGTTTATCACATCAAAAGCAAGTTGTTTCCTTCAACAACAGTTTGACCAATTGAAATTGAAATTAAATTTGTTCGTGTTCTAGGTTTAGCTGTCTGGGGATAAAAGAATCAACATCGAAGAGAAAAGTCGTTTTTTATGGGACCATGGAGAACGCAATTTTTCAAATTCAATAGAATAACGAAATGTCTGGCCCTGTAAATCCCACCTGTCAGTGTCAGTAATCATTTTACTTGGAAATCTCGAATAGAGCGAAATCGAAGTGTTGACGGATAGCGAGTGAGACTTGAGTTTCTGAGGCGTTTCCAACCGAAGCTTGAAGGATTCAGCAAAAGTCATCATTCAAAATGTCTTTAAGTTTTAGTTTTTGCAGAAAAAAAATCTAAGACCTATTATCCATTTCTTTAAAACAAATAATTTTGATTAAAAAACAAATTTTTATTAATATAAAACATTTAAATTGACGGCAGCAAAACTGCATTTGAAAATTTTTATATTTTCCATTTATTTTTATTTTTTGAAATCATCAGTTTTAATCGATCGTGATTTTTGAAATTTTTCTTTGAAAAGTTCGAAAATAATTCAAAAAACAACTATGGAGAAAAATTTTAATGCACAAAGTTAACTAAATAAATATTTGCTTTGTGTTTTCAATAGTTACATAAAAACTTTTAAATCCTTATATTTTTATCAGTTTCCTAATATTAGTTAAAAAAACAAATTTCCCAACCTGTAATTTGTCAATTTAAGCTTCCAAAGGTGAAAGAAATATTATAAAGTTATAACTGTCAACTACAAAAATGAACTTTTTTTGCTTTTTGTTTTGAAAACTGGAAGAAAATTAGAATTAAAAAAAATATCTTTGAATTTGTTCACTGATGCTGTTGGAATATAATTAAACATTTTCTTCTTATATCATTTTAAATTCATTCATTGACTATGTGTTTTTTTATAAATACTAAACGGTTCAAAATGGTTATTTTTTTCTCTTTCTCATGACTTCAAATTTCTAGTGTTGATTATATATTTTTCTCAAACTAATGATATTAACGTAGAATTTTTGAAGCTTTAGATTAGACATGTCAAACTGAAGGTCGATAGAAGTTAGTTAGCTAGACTTCAGGTTATTCATCAAATATCGTAAATTATCAGATAACTATCCGTTTGTTTTACAATATTTCATTTTTTGGTGATGATTTTGCTATTGTCAATAGTATCCGAAACGGATGTTCTGAATGATGAGTGTTGCAAAATAGAACATTTTTCGGGGTTTCTTTTGGTGATTTTGTTCGGTGATGTTTTTTAAAAAATCTTTAATTTACGAAACCCCGAAAAATAACATCCAGCGGTGATCTAAATGATCGTGAACAAAATAGAACATTCAAAATATTTCCAAAGCGATTCATTATTGGGATTGATTGGTGGTTTTTTAGTTTTACAGCTAGTTTTCGATTGGAAAAACATTTTTTTTTTAAATTCAATTAATAACCCAGATCCAAGAAAAAATATTTAAAACTAAGCCATCAAGATAGAACTGGTAGAACTATCATTGTCCTTGCTCAATCTGATTCATTTTTTTTTCAATTTAGATAGGGAAATACCGGGAAATCCCGGGTAAGTCACTCTACTCACTGGCCCCCTGCAGAATTTGAACTTAAAGCTTCAAGGAAAAGAAAAAAAATATCATAACTGCTTGTGATGATGTTAAAAACTTTCAAGCAAAGTTACGGTTATTGATCAAACAAATTTCCAAAGAAAACCTTGTGCACTTCTCTAAGTGTCAAGAACTGAAAAGATCAAATGAAGCTGCATCATTCGGTAAATACGTACTTCACCTAGAATCGTTACTAGATGCATTCGAAAGCCGTTTTCGTGACTTTAATTCATACGAGCAAGAATTTTCGTTGTTTGTATCTCCATTTTCGTTTGCTCCTAAAAATGCTGCTGATAGTTTGCAACTAGAGTTGATACAGCTGCAGTGCTATTCTTTATTAAAAGCGAAATACATTGAAGTGGATGTACCAAAATTTTACAGCTATTTGCCTGAACGCTACGTTAAGTTACGGAAATTTGATGCCAGAATTGTTGCTATGTTTGCAAGTACCTATCTATGTGAGCAGTTTCTTTTCCATAATGAAAGCTACAAAAACTCCTCATCGTTCGAGATTATCTGATAAAAAATTATCATCAATAATGAAAGCGTCAGTGACAAATAAACTTCAACCTGATATCAAGACAATAGATAGAATGCATTATAATAAAAGAATGTTAAATATTAAAAGCTTACATAAAAATTTAACGCAAAATTTCATTCCAAGTTTACTTATAACTATATTCCATTTTATTATATTTAATCTCCGCAAAACTAATATGTTATGTTTTCTTACTGATTTTGGCTGCGGCCCTCTACGTCATAAAAAAAAATTAATGCGGCCCGCACACTTAAACGAGTTTGACATGCCTGCTTTAGATTCTGGTTTAATTAAAAAATATCAATTCGTAGTAATTCGAAAAAAGCATTTATTTAATACTTAGACTCAGATTTGTTTTGAGTTTCATTAGAAAAAGTTATTATTTTTTCAAATTTTTGTGATGGTCATGAGAAGGAAAATGGTTTTGGAAATAAATTTTCTTATTTATTGTGTATTTTTGGTATTGTTGTGTTTTTCGCTAAATTTGAATTTCAAAACCATACATGCTAAACTGGTACTCCCTTGTATTGGTTGTATCACATTTGGGCAGCTTCTTGGGTTTTGAGAATAATAAATATTATTTATTATTCCTAATCCATACTACAAAATATAAGTGGAAGTGAATTGGATGGAATTAGCTTCCCAGAATTTTTTTTAACAAATCCGATCTGAATAACTAAATACAATAAATAAATCCAGGTATTCAATATTCAAATATTCAACTCAAAAACCGGATTATTCTGTGAAAGTCCAGGAATTTCTCCTGGAAATTCAAGAACAACATAATTTTTCATATATTAAAACATCATTCACCTGAACGATGTATTAAAATATGAAAAATTATGTGCAAAGTTTAAAGTCAAGTTCTTGATTCTGCTACAATTTTTCAAAATTATCCCATTTGTTAATAGAAATCGAAGTCAGAAGAATAATTTTTAAATTAAATCAAACCCATTTTGGACGCCCTGATTGCATTATTCCTATAACCAAAATTGTATTTCTATTTTCGTTATTCAGATTCTAGTTCAGGATCCTTGATTTTCAGTTCGAATAATGAAAAGAAATAAGAAATGAAAAGCTCCTTTGAAATCCTTGTTAATATTTGGTTTTGCATTTCGTACCAAATTTAAATCATGTTTATGGAGATTATATGCATTTTCACTATTTTGATAATAGTTTCTCGAAAATGAAAAAAAGAAAATTTTGTTTTAAATTCAAATTTAAAGTTATTGAACTTCTTTCTTACACAAAACTCAAACATTTAAAGCTTCTAAATGGCAATCAAAAATTGAAAACTCAGATTCAGATAAATTTAAAATTCATATTTCATTTCAGTTTCATAATTCAGATAAAAAATGAATGATTCGAATGGTGAAATAAGAATGAAAATAAACTTCAGAATTTATAAAATAGATTCATGAATGAGGGCCCTTAAATTTGGCTCAATAAATCCTGATCTGGAATAAATTTCGGAAATCGTAGTTTTTTGTACATTTCAGAAATTTTTAGATACAGATTCAAATAGCAATTTTTAAATCGGCTTCAGAATAAAGATTCAGAATGCAGAATCAAAATTCAGAAAAAGACTAATGTAGCTTGTGAATGAATTTTACAATAAACATGAACTATTGAGGAAATCAAGATATCATGAACTGAAGATTGCTTGCCAATTTTAATCAAAATAAGTTTGTAAACACAACTCAGTTAAAAATCACAAATAAAAAGTAAAATTCAATTTAATCAAAGCAATCGAAAGATTTCCTTTAATTCAACCACGGTATAAGAAAAGTTCAGATACCGGTATTTCGATAGCAACTGACTATCAGTACTTCAGTGAGCATTTTCGATTGATTCTATCAAAAACGCTATCCGAATAAAATAGTAAGTTTGTATCGGAAAACCGGTTTCTGAACTTTTCTTAAACGGAGAATGAATTAAAAGGAATCTTTCGATTGCTTGAGTTTAGTAGAATTATTCAACCAAGTAGGCTCAAAAGGCTCAAAACACATAATAGAGTAAAAATAAAGTTTTGCGATGTATGCGAAATACCCAAAATTTATTTAAAAAAATCATCCACAGGATAAGATTCATAACATGCAGAGTTACGCTTTTGAATGAAGCATTCCATTAAGCGGCAAGTGAAAAAACGAAAATTCTCGTATCTGGTTCGCAATTTGTTAATATTGAAGTTTCTTAGTTTCAAAATCAATTATTTGAATCAGTGGTCGGAAAATCGCTCAAGAAAAGCAATCAGGAATGGTCGTCGAGACGTTCGTTGCTGATAGTCTGCGTCCTTTTTTACCTCATCATGTATCGCAAAAGTGTTTCAAATACAGAAGCGTCGTTGTCATGCATGATTGTTTGTATGATTTGGTTGAAGAAGGAAAATTTGACTGCTTTGATTTTTTGGCTCTGAATGTAGTCAAGCATGGCTCAGTGAAAATGATTGATTTTCGGAAGCATGATTTAAATGAAAGTGAAAGTGAATTGATCTTACCTTTAAGGTTTTGGACCAATTATCTGAAATTAAGACTACAAACGAAAAATTTTAATGTAAAAGTAGGTACTATAAAATGAATTATGATATAGTTACAAACATAATTTGTTATATACGTGAATTGTTCACCAAAAAATCAATATCAGTTAGAACACCACACCCCTCCCCCCATCATTCATTCTCCTTGTTATGGTACTCCACAAGCTATGATTTGTTAATTGATTGCGTTTGAGTGACCTAATTTTACTTTAAGAAGGTTCTGGGGACCATTCAAATATTAAGAAACGCGTTTATGAGTGAAGGGAATTTTTGAAAGAAAATCTCACAAAAATGTATTACGTAGGGGGATGGGGAAGTCAAAAATTACCGAAAATTGCGTTACGTAATATTTGAACGGCCTCCTGTCGAAATTATAACGAAACACAGTTTGCAAACCTGAAACAAATGGATATTGATTTGAAAGATTTACAAATCTTCGGTTCGAAAGTATGTTGCATGAATCATTTTTCATGTTTTATGTTTAAGGCTTATTTTCATCTCATTATCTCAAGGACGAATGATGTTGAGTATTTTCAGTGCAGAGGTTTTCAAAATTTTTCAGCTTTCCAACTCTTATGCTAAATTTTTGAGCTAAATGCCCTCTGTTCAAATTTTCAAAAATTTCATACACATGTTATTTTAAATTTTTGAAAAATGAATGGCTAAGCTGACTTACGGCCCTCTTACCCAAGTAATTCCATATTAAAAATTTTACAAAAACTTTCGCAAACCACATGTTTTAAACTTTTCGATCATATACAATTTTTTTCAGACCTTAAATTGCTTTTAGATGTATAACATAATATATTACAAAATTAAAGTTTCTCCAAACTTTGCATGTGGTTTGGGTTTTTTGGTTTTGGCCATTTACAATTCCCCACAATTTTTAATCCATTTATTTCTATTTTTCCGAACGGTTCGAAGTAAGAAAAAAATGTTTAAAAAATAAATTTTATTGCCAAATGATGAGTAAGAAATTTTTAAAACCTTACCATATATTTGTCTTTTAAATTTCTACATATTCAAAACAGAAATTTTAAATAAAACAAAAAAACTGGTCCAAAATACCCTCCTTTTCCCCACATATTTTTGAAACCACCTTTAAGACTGTAACTCTTGCTACTTATGGTAGATAATAAACGATACAAACACATTGGTAAAAACTATTTCTTTTCTGTTTTTTCCATGCTTGACGTGAAGACATTTTGTACATCGAGTTATTAACGCGTTATGTTAATTTAAGAATTTTTGACTTCTTCTTTTGAAGTTATTATTTCCAAAACTATTTCCTCTCAAAATGAACTATTTTTTAAATGAATTTACATAAGACAAACATGAAAATCACAATTCAAATTAAATTAAAACATACCAAAGTACGTGCACAGAGAACAGACATCGGGCCCCGAACAAAAATGTGTTGAAAACGTGTGTGAGAATACCAACCTAAGTTTCAAACCAAATTCGTAAGTGGACTAACATCCATAAGATGTCGCTACCAGTACACCTTTTTTTATTTTTTCGACACGCTTATAAATTAATACTCATCGCTTATCTCAAAGGAGGCCAGTGCAATATATGACAGTAACACAGTTTTTTGTGTTATAAATTTAAAAAAACATCATGATTTAAAAAATGCAAATCATACTTTAATCACACTTTAATCGCTATCATATGCCCCATATTGTTCAATCAATATTGGTGCGGAATTGAAAGTTGAATTCCAAGTTTTCAAGCATGGGCTTGGATTTTACTATCAGTAAACAGTTTTCTTCTGCTCTAGAAATGTTATGTTATAATTGTAAATTATGGGTCGATCTTCCGGTTTATGTTACCTGAGATCGATACATGAGGACTTGTAACTCAGTATTAGTAATCAGTAA
Source organism: Uranotaenia lowii (assembly GCF_029784155.1). NCBI lineage: Eukaryota > Metazoa > Arthropoda > Insecta > Diptera > Culicidae > Uranotaenia > Uranotaenia lowii. The sequence goes on along the minus strand of NC_073692.1, from coordinate 326,753,752 downwards.
AATGTTACAGTCAACAAGAAACAGTTACAGTTACAAGTCCTAATGTATCGATCTCTGGTAACACCATCCGAATGTCCGAATGTCTGTTCTCTGTGGTATGTGTAAGTTGTAGAACTTTTTGTTAATATAAAAAAAAAAATACATATTTTTCATATTATTCAATGAATTTGGACCCCTTCAATATTAAATAAAATCGCCGTTTTTATGGGTATTAAAAATGTTATAAAAACTAATGTAAAGTGCTATTATCAATATGCAAAATTCGACGTGATATAGAGGCTGCTTTTCATTAAAGTTATTATTATACATGCAGAAAAAATCCAAAATATGAGCGCTTATAATCATAGCAGCTTTGCCTACTAGCGACATTTCGGATTCGTCGCGACGTTGAAAATAATAACGACGCATCGCGAGTTTCCTAGGAGACTTGAAGCATGTGAATGATGGCCTAAGGAAAATGCACAGTAAATAACGTAAACAATGTTCGAGTACTACATCGAAATCGCCTACTGGACTAAAAAAAGAATAACAAATCTGCGAGTGACAGGAATCTCGCTAGTAAAAAAGCGTCGCTAGTCTTACTGTCGCTATTCGGTTTGGTGCAATACACATAATATTTTCATTTTTGGCTTTCGAAACATAGCACACTCGTCAAAAATGTGAAAACATGATCGTTGCTTTTAACTTTTTTCTTTAAATTTTTTTTGTGTATTTTGCTGCTATTACATTTTTTCAAAGAAGTTTTGTATGTTGTATGTTGGTAATCCACCATGGGTGCACGGATTCACCGCAGTTTCTGCCAAAGTATGTGCTCACATGCATTCTTTAGATTATTAAGTTCAACAAATCTCCAATGCAGCGCGTACAACATACCCGGACCCCATGGCTTCGTATGAACTGTTATGGAGTGAATGTATTGTGTTGATGTAGGTATATTTTGGAAGAACGAATCAATCAGGTGGACTAGTTTACTTACAGGTATTCCGGCATCCGTGTATATACCTGACCAGCTGGCAACTGATTGAACATTCCTATTATATAGTCAGTTATAGAATGAAACACATCTTACCTGTCGGCAAACTTAAGGGAATCGAACCCAAAAGTTTTTCTTGCCGATACCGGGAATCGAACCCAGTACGCCTGGCATACCAATACCAGACTCGCGCCAGCCTATCCGCTAGACCACATCGGCGCTCTCACATTTTTTCAAAGAAGTTTTATAGTAAAATGAGCTCTATGAGAAAATGTTTTGAATTTTTCACCTATTTATTCCTCTTAAAGTGAGAGAGAAAATCCAACTTCTAAAATTTAGGTCCAATCTCTTAGCTGTTTTCGACAAACTCACTTAAATTTATGAAACTTTGACATGAACGTTGAGTTTGAAAAATACTCATCGTTGAGTTACAGTGTAAAATATGAAATATGCATATAGAAATCAGTTTTTCTACTATTACTTTATTCTGGTCATTTTAAAATCTTCAAAACATTCTACAAATTTGTTAAAATAAACAAAGTACCAGCAAACCCATGTGGTTTATCTATAGGTGGGGACAAGAGTACCCTTGCACGAGTGTGAGAATCAGTTTTTTCAATGTTTTGATTGCTACGTCACAAACGTTCATGAGCATCTCGACGTTGAAATCGCCATCCACCGACGGCATACAATGTTTCATGTAATTTCATAAATAACAATCAAAGCACCCTTTTAATACGATATTTCTTCCTAACGCGCAGCTCGGCGACGCTATTTTTTCTAAATAATAAACAAATTTATTTGCGTCCCAAACATTCTTCCTCATAAGTATCCATGGCTACATTTGGGCGCTTATCACTTGACTCCGTGATGGCGTCGCGTTACGTCACAATTGTTCATAAACAACTGTATGGATACAACGAACTAATACTAAAGTTTTTGGTTGTCCCCACCTATAGATGAACCACATAGCCAGCAAACGGGGCATAATGCAACAGCGGGGTTCGATGCAACATTTGTATAACACCACACTGAATCAATTCTTAATTCAAAGAATTGTAATACAGTTATCATTTAATGATCAAAAAATTATGATGACATAATTTCTTGCATCTTAAGCTAGTTTTAAAAGTATTCTATTTTTATAAGAAAAATTCAAAAATCGAGCAATAAATGAACAAATTTAAACATTTTTCGATGCCGTAAAAAACTGTACCAAGTATCACGGATTGGATTGATAATATTATCTACAATTTATTACTGGTTTCCTCATGCTATACAAATACAGTTAGTGTGAAAATGTTCTTGGAACAATCACTCAATTTTTCGACATAAATATTTTTGTAATTCAGTATTAGGTGTCTGGGGTAAAATGCAACAAAATGCAAATAAAAAAAAACACCTTGTAAATCTCGTTTCCATGTGCTACAATATGCATGTTTTGCATCACGCGTTTGTATACATTGAAATTTCATTCATCCAAACATTTATTTTCATGATTTCAGCTTGGAGAATTTTTCGAAGTATTTTTAAACCCCTAAATGTATGCAGCATACCTATTTTGAGAGATCAATTTGTTGTTCGACCGGGAATAATTTTGAGGATATGTATTGGCTTTTCGGTCTTATCAGGTACATTATAACACTTTTTATATGTGCTTTGATGAGCGGTCAGGCTCATACGAGATTCTTCAGAAAATTCGGAAGGTGAAAGGACGGACTCAAACACAAGGTTTTACAAGAACAAAAAGTAACTTTATTTGTAGCTAACGATAGCGATAAACGTCTACTCGCGACGGTGGAAACAAAAGGATTGAATACGATCGGCAAGCAGTGTTGCCGATAGCACTGTCAGTCAGGAAACGATACACACTCAATATAGAGTAAGCACAAGTGCGTACATTGCTTCCCAACATTCTTCATCCAACGTTTCGAATTATATTAATTCTTTATCAAGGAACTAAAATTAAATACAGGAGCATAAAACATATTTTCTCATAATTAATATTAACATTAATTACTCACTCGGACATTCGTGTTATTGTCCAAAGCAGATGCACTCCTACAGCGTTCATCAATCGTCGGGATTCTGGCTATAAATTTTGAATTTCAAATCGCAGTTCATGTCGGAAGTGAGGAGGAAAGCTTGCGTGTGACTTACGTGCCCAATATTCTGGTATCGGCCAGGGCGTCGGCGCCTACTCCGTCGTTTTGGAACACGTCCGTGGCAAAACTTCTATCACTCGACTCACTGTTTGTTATTATTGTTTGAGTTTTCGTAGCGTTTTCTTTACCGCCAGAACCCGGCGTCCATGAGTGCTAGCGAGTGTTTGCGAGAGTGAAACACTCCGCCGTACGAGATTGCTCTCCCGTCTGTGTCGCTCTGGATGTTGACGGTATTCCGGGTACTTTGTATGTAGCACATTTCGAGTACCTCTAGGTGCCTACGGTGTTTGTTGGAACTGTCTAGGACGGTGGCTTTATCGAAGTCAAACATGTGCTCCTGTTCGAAACAATGTTCAACAACAGCTGACTGCCGCAGTTCCCTGATGCTGGGGTTTGACGCTGTTTCGACATTCTAGTCCGTAGTTTATAGCTGGTCTGCCCAACATAGCATTTGGAGCATTCTTCATCACGTTCGGAAGCGCCTGCGCATGGGAAATGGTAGACCACATTGGAGCGATCGATCGGCGATATTGGATCTTTGACCACAGGCAGTAGGCTGCGTATCGTGTGCTTTTGTGTGGTGCCGATGCGTACATGCGGGTAATCCGTCTTAAGTGCGCGGATTACTTTTGCAGTTATGCCGTCGATGTGTAATATGGATCGGTAGTGTTGTGTGGGTGTATCTTGTGTGTTTTGGGGAGTGTCGGTTTCGTTCGCTTTTCGAATCAATCTGTTGATCAGGGTCTTCGGGTAATCGTTGATTGTCAGATTCTCATGAATTAATTTTATCGCCTCCTCGGGGGGAACATTGATTGAAAAGTTTTTGACACGTTTTAAAAAATTTTTAACGCTGTGTTAATTTTGAGGCGCGTGTTGTGTGCTGATCGAAAGTTGAGAAATCGTCCCGATGCTATTGATTTCTGGTACCACTCGGTTTTGATTGATTGGTCGGGTTGTCTAATCAATATTAAATCTAAGTACGGGAGACGACAATTCGACTCGATCTCAACCGTAAATTGAATTTTGGGGTGGTACTGGTTAAACTTTTCTCTTACCTTTTCAACATGTTCGCGGGGCAAAGCTAGCAGCAGGTCGTCGACATATTTTCTTTGAACTGGTATCTGGAAATCGAGTGTCCGTGTCACGTTGTCCAAGAGTGATTCCATGACAAAATCAGCTATCGGACTAGAAACTGGATTGCCCATCGCCGTTCCGTATATTTGCTTGTAGAATTAGTTTTTGTATCTAAAATAACTACAGGTCATTCAAAAGTTTACAATTTCAAGAAACATATCTAAATTGATGTTAGTATTCTTCTTTATGGCATCCCAATTGTTGATGATGTTGCTTAAAACGAGGTCCCTGGGGATGCATGTGAACAGAGAAACAACATCGAACGAAACAAGGATGTGATCTGGAGGCAAAACGACGTCATTGATAAATTCGCAGAACTCGAATGAATCTTTGACGTTGTATTTGCTGTTGATCGACGCTTGGAGTATCTTTTTCTCAACTTTCGATCAGCACACAACACGCGCCTCAAAATTAACACAGCGTTAAATTTTATAAAACGTGTCAAAAACTTTTCAACCAATGTTCCCCCCTGAGGAGGCGATAAAATTAATTCATGAGAATCTGACAATCAACGATTACCCGAAGACCCTGATCAACAGATTGATTCGAAAAGCGAACGAAACCGACACTCCCCAAAACACACAAGATACACCCACACAACACTACCGATCCATATTACACATTGACGGCATAACTGCAAAAGTAATCCGCGCACTTAAGACGGACTACCCGCATGTACGCATCGGCACCACACAAAAGCACACGATACGCAGCCTACTGCCTGTGGTCAAAGATCCAATATCGCCGATCGATCGCTCCAATGTGGTCTACCATATCCCATGCGCAGGCGCTTCCGAACGAGATGAAGAATGCTAAAAATGCTATGTTGGGCAGACCAGCTATAAACTACGGACTAGAATGTCGAAACATAGATGTGATGTCATCAAATTGAAACGCATATTAGCAACAGGGGCCATAGCGTCAAACCCCAGCATCAGGGAACTGCGGCAGTCAGCTGTTGTTGAACATTGTTTCGAACAGGAGCACATGTTTGACTTCGATTAAGCCACCGTCCTAGACAGTTCCAACCAACACCGTAGGCACCTAGAGGTACTCGAAATGTGCTACATACAAAGTACCCGTAATACCGTCAACATCCAGAGCGACACAGACGGGAGAGCAATCTCGTACGGCGGAGTGTTTCACTCTCTCGCAAACACTCGCTAGCACTCATGGACGCCGGGTTCTGGCGGTAAAGAAAACGCTACGAAAACTCAAACAATAATAACAAACAGTGAGTCGAGTGATAGAAGTTTTGCCACGGACGTGTTCCAAAACGACGGAGTAGGCGCCGACGCCCTGGCCGATACCAGAATATTGGGCACGTAAGTCACACGCAAGCTTTCCTCCTCACTTCCGACATGAAATGAGATTTTAAATTCAAAATTTATAGCCAGAATCCCGACGATTGATGAACGCTGTAGGAGTGCATCTGCTTTGGACAATAACACGAATGTCCGAGTGAGTAATTGATGTTAATATTAATTATGAGAAAATATGTTTTATGCTCCTGTATTTAATTTAAGTTCCTTGATAAAGAATTAATATAATTCGAAACGTTGGATGAAGCACATAAAAAAAGTGTTATAATTGACCTGATAAGACCGAAAAGCCAATACATAACCTATTTTAAGAGACAATGTGAAAATTAGTTTTTACAGACCAAAAAAATACTGCAATTGATGTTTTCATGCGTAATGGTCTTTAAGGCATCGCAAACATATTGAAAACAATAAATTGTCAAACGTTCTCATAAAGTTTTTCATTGAAAACTAAGTTTGTTTCAATACCCCGTTTTCTTAGGAGGGTGAAAATCGCATGATTTAAAAAATTTAAAATAACTAAAGAAACCAATAATTCTAATTTTAATGACCTATTATCCTTAAAACTTTTGATGAATCATGGGTAGGATTAACTGTGAACGTAAGGTTTTAGAAGCCATTGAAGTTTAAAATTGTTTTATGTTGCCGCAGTTGATGGTACATATTTTTGTTGACCATTTGATCGTAAAGTTGAGGCTGAAATAGTACTGCATTTTCTCAATATAACTTTAAAAGCTTACCTTTTACATGCTCGTAAGTTATAACGTTCAACAAAAATATTTTGATTGTTTGAACCACTTTGTAGAATGTTTTGATAATTTTAAAATTACCAGAAAAAAACTATGTTAAAAAACTGATTTTCAACGGTTATTTTCATATTATACACTGTCACTCAAAAAGTGAATGTTTTAGAAACTCCACGCTCAAGAAAAAGTTTTATTAATTTGCGTTTTTAATATGTTTATCGAAAACAGAAGACTTCTTTGAAGACACCTATAACATGAAGAGTAAAAAAGTTATAACCAACGATCTCGTTTTCCACATATTTCACCACTGTGCATAGATCCATAGGTACATAGGGGGTGTGTTTCTGATTACTTTAAAGGTTCAACTTGCAAAGGACCCCATGCAAATTTTGAGTTCAGTCGGTCAACTTTTAGCGTCGCTGAATGACGTTTTAGCTTTTAGGGGAATTTATTATGCCCGAATTTCTTCAGATAACAGCAATTATTTTTGTATTGTTATTGACGCAGTCTTGATCTTTGATTATATGGGCGTTAAATTATAGGGTAACTGGGGGTATAATGCCTAGTGCAGGCAAAACGCCCCATTTCGATATCTAGCTAGATATCTATACACTTATTTTAAGAATTCTGTACGTTATTCCGTCCTAATAAATAGTAGAAACCTTGTAAAAAAGGCATCAAAAACGCGATAATTTTCTGCAAAAAATCCAAAATGTTTTTCAAGCCACATTCCTTGCAATATGTGCCTTGTCTTTCGTTAGGAATTACGGCATCTATCAGCAAAAAACTTACCTGGTATCTGTTATAATGATGAACATTGGTCTTGAAAATCACTACAAAACGAAAAATTTCCTTATTCAATTATTTTTTCGATTATTTTGAAAGATTTTTAATAAACATGTCGAGGTAGGGCAAAACGCGCCATATCCGTTTATCTTCAAGCATATTTCATATTTGTTCGAATTTATTTGCAGTTTCATTACAACAATTTTAAATTGTTGTTTGTTTCGATTATAGTCGTTTTACCATCATTATGGCATTCGCGACTCTATCAACGTTACAGTTGGCGGATCGTTATTGAAAAACTTATCCGGTACAACTGTGTTCGATGTTTACTCTTGGGCTCGAACTCGCGGACATCTGCTCAGGAGGCAACAGACTTGCCAACTGAGCTATATCACAAGCCCACAACAATTTTAAAGATATTTATATGTTGTATTGGAAAACATAACTTGAATTTAAACGAATATATTTAAAATTCCTAAATTTAATATAGATTTATTTAACTATTCACAAGAACTTCAGTATATCTGGCAGCACTGCGCGTAGCAATACATTTTTCCATCTGTGAAGTAGAAAAGAAGTGTTTTTACCTGGCAAACACTTTCGGAGGCACATGAATCAATAAACACTTATTAAACGTTAAACGGCGCTATTGGGTACACTCATATGCGCATTATGCCCCTACTGATTCTGAAATCCAATTTTCAAGCTACTCTTCAAACTTCATTAAATTTGTGGCCTTTTATGACCTTCCAGATATTCTAGTTGTCAGATTTAGACAAAAAATTAACCAACCTTCCAAACACAATCGAAAATTAAAGTTAATCTTTTCAAATGTACTCTAAAACAAGGCTTTCTTCTTAACGTGGGCATTATGCCCCCTCTTCCCCTAATTAAAAAAAAAAAGTCAAATTTTACTGACTTGTACTAAAAATCAACGAATAAGCTAGCTTAAAAATTAAAAAAAAAATCTTTGTTTCCTTGAGTTTAAACTTTTCAATCGATGTTTAAAATATAACAATTGAAAGATCAGAAAAGAACAATTATTTGTTACTGTCTGACGTTTATGAATAATTGATTAACATTTAACCCTCTAACTTAGAGGTTTGCCCCAACAACACCAAATGTTTGAGATTGTTCCCAAGGTAAAAGGGCTCAATAAAACTTGCGATCATTACGAAACCACCAGAATTGGTGCCACACACCTCGGCAAGTGGTGTGATTTCAACATGTTGCTTTCTCAGGGTTTAGCTGGCGTTAAAAAAACCCTCATAAAACCACCCAATATCACCGGGATACACTCTCCGGTTGGAAAACAAATGACTTTTCATATGTGAACAATGTTTACCGGTACATGAGTAAACCCCTCGAAAGCTCGAAGCTGTAGGTCTAAGTGTGAGGGTTTGGTACCGAAAATTCTCTCCCTGGCCTACCTTTAGCATAAATTGGCCAACGATTTTATATGTACCTAACTCCAGGGTACAAGTTAGTTGGGTACCTTGCAGAAGTGGTAAAACAACAAAACTAGTCACCATTCAGAAGAAAGAAACCGAGACATAAATCAAATCTGTAGCATAACTCTTTTGTACCGCGCCCTTCTTTGCTGGGGTACCTTAGCTACTTTCGGTTTAGGGATTTTTTAGACGTAGAATATCTAGACGACTTACCTACAACAAGTCTTTACCACCGAAATACCGTTTGAATGTTCTGGGGCGCGAGCGTTAAGATGATGGTTTTTTTTTCGGTTAGTAACCTGACTGTGGAATGTTTGGTGTCATATGTTGCTTGAGGTAGGGCGTGGCGAAAATTGCAACTCTAAATTTTTGAATTTTCGTTTACTAGGAATAGTTTTTTTTTTTGTACAAACAATGGTCAAACCTCTCCCGCATAAGTTTCATAAACATATAATGTGAAAAATAAAGTTCAGCCTAATGCCGTCTAAAGTCGCTATCGTTATAAATTTTCAAATCTTGATGTCTATATAAGCTCGTAGAATTTGTCACAAGAACCTGTCACAATTTTTCCCACTATCGACACGCCCCCTCGCAGGATTGGCTTTTGTCGCATGAAACGACTTGTGGCGCGATATTAAAACTCGGAAAGCCATAAATAATGCAACATAGCCTAAACAATCATACTTACGTACATACACAGGGACCACAGAACACAGCACAGAGCTCAGAGCGCCCCGAGGAGACCATATTCCCATGAATGGGTCCCACAGCCTGCGAGTCAGCAAACCAGCCAGCCAGATAATAAAACAAATGTCCTAAATGCTTGTTTGCTCTAATAATAGTTCGCTACACCGCACATAATGATTTTTCCATGCCGAACGCCCCGTGTGAAGTGTCAGACCGGGGAAGGGTTCTTGTCTAGGGGACACTCGTTTTTTTTTCTACGAAGCTCGCTCTCTGGTGTCTCTATCATATTTTCCAGAACAATGCGTTTTCGAAATCGGGTCTTTGGGTCTGTCCTTGGAAGGGGGTTATTCCCGGCTTGTGACCAATTTGTACGACAACGTTGTTGCATGTTTCCCATTAGCGTTTGAGCAGTGATCTATGGAGCAATTTACTGGGTTTACCTACTATATCTATGGCAAAAGGTGCGTGTTACCGATATGTAGCCGTCCCATATTGTGACACAATTTTAATTTTGTTGTCGTAGTTTACGGTTGCTGTTTGCATTTTTTCCTAACACTTGAAGCAAATTCAATTTGATTCAGAGCTACAAATTCCCGTAGGTAAAGTCTACACACAAAAAAAAGCATAGTAAAACTATAAAATCCGTGGTTTAAATGAGCAACATGCAACCATATTTTTGGGTAAAATAAGTTTTGTTGTTTAAAATATCTTACGCATAGCTATTTTACCATGTGCTCAATTTGGCAGTGCAAAGTAAATTCGACTACGTTTTAGTAAAATTGTCAATGAAAGGATTCATTGTTTTACTTCGTGCCTAGTAAAATTGATATGTTTCATGATGAAACCAGTAGATATGTGTTATGAGAAACCTTAGTATGCACGAGGAGCCTGATTAAAAAAGTAAAATTACTATGCATGTTTATTTGTTTATTAGCATGCATGCATTTTGACATTATTTAAAACATTAAAATTCACACAGCCGACACACGTCGGTCAATGTTGGTGTGTTCTCTCGATGCTCTCGAAAGATTTTGAAAGCTATGGACTAGAGATGTACCGAATAGTGGTATTCAGCGAACGGCCGAATACCGAATATTAACCTTTTCAACTATTCGGCCAAACGAATATTCGGTCGAATATTCGGCCGAATATTTGGTCGAATATCCTTTTGAGTTTTCAATAGAAATACGTGTATTTCTAATTCTATTTCTAATAGAAATTTTCTATTTCTGCCATCTTAATGCCCCTCATGTTTTAAGTTAATTATTCCCAACCAGATGTATCAGATCTTTTTTAAGTAGAGGTCTCTTTGATTTTCAAAATGTCACCATTAGCTGAAAGGACATCAGATGACTTGTTGCTTCTAGGACGTTTATCACAAGAGCGATTGAGTTTCAGTTAAATCTAGGACAAAACATGTCAAAACTGGTGCCAAGCTTTTTGGAATTGCTTTTTGTTATATCGCATTAGATGAATGTCTAATTTTTGTTAACTGTCATCAAAATAGTTGTCAAAAAGTACGATGATCTTTACCCTTAAGCATACAACACGACATGTATCCACACGGCCGAATCTGAACGATTTTTTGAAAAACTTGTAAAAAAAAGAGAAAATTTGAACAGAGACTAAGAAGCCTTATTCTCAAACATACAAGATCAAAAAGAAATAAAATTACTTGATATTTTCCATCGAATTGCAACAGCAGTGTTCAAATCGTATCCAACGAATAAATTTACTTTAAAAAATCGGCTTTGTAACACAAAATTAAAAAAAAAAATCAAAAAGACATTTGAATTTTTTCTATTTGATTTAGCAACAAATCGGAATAAACCCGGGTAAAATCGGGAAAGTTTAAAAAATACGTGGCCATCCCGGTCAGATTGAACTTTTCTCGAATTCTTTATTTTGTTTATGGTCATGCCTGGTTTAAATCAAGAAAATTTGGAATAAACAATAATTAAAGTTGTAAAGCTATCTACAGTTAAAAATACACGGATAAATCCAAAATGTTTTACTGAAATCATAAGTTTTTGAGGATTTTGAAGCTTTGTCAACATTTCTTTTGGATATATTATAAATTATTCAACATCAGTTGAAAAAATTGACAAATCTCTTCTTGTGTAAATTTAAAAAAATAAATATTCAACCTATTCGGCCTATTCGGCCGAATACCTAGCTCAACTATTCGGTGAGCCGAATATTCGGCTTAACGGTTTTTTGGCGGTATTCGGCGCCGAATATTCGGCCGACCGAATATTCGGTACATCTCTACTATGGACTTTGAAAGCAGCTCAAAATTTGTTTGTTTACTCACGGCTTTGATAATTGATGATCATTAATTAGTATAAACAACAAGAATGTTTACCATAGTAAAATTATCATATGCACTGATGTTTTTGAATCAAATATGTTTTTTTCTCAAAATTACCATGGCTGTTCATTGTGGTTTCAGCTATGTTTTATATAAGTTGTCAATGACAGAGTGAGTTGTTTTATTTTGGGCATAGTAGAATTTACAAATATCACGATGAAACGAATATGTGTTATGATAGAGATTAGTTTGCATGTGGAGCTTAAATTGAATAATTATTAAATTACTTTACATCATATGTCATTCTACAACCTAATATGTAGGTTTCAATTTCATGCCCGTTTCACAAATATTACTTTTATTCACTTGTTTAGAACTTACTTCCAGTTTTTCGCATCACTTAGAGAATTCACCACCGCAGGTCAGTTTGAAGATGCTCTGAAAAGAATTTAAAAAATTATCACTTTAAAGGAGGAATAAATTTCATCATTGTTAACAAACGGCTCTGATAAACGAAATTCTCGGAATAAACTTCTTAACTTTTCTTACTTCAACCTGTAATACAAACAGACAAAATTCATCAAAGTATGTTGAAGTTAAAATTAGAATATTTACCGAATTAAATCACGATCAGCTCCTTTAAAAATAAACCATAGTAAAATTATTATACCTGAGAGTAAAATATACAACACGCCATAATTTGGCGTAAGTTCTATGAGCCCAGGGCCGTAGGAAGGACCGACTGATGGGAGGGGGGGTTTGCTGGCAATTTTTTTCCTAGAACATTTTTACTTGAACAATGCATGTACAATAGACTGCCCTAAATTTGTATGGGAAATTTAAAACCTGTGAATTTTTGCGCTGCTGGCTAAAATCGATCCTGGGCTCAGTACAAGATCTCATGCCAAATTTGGGCCAGATCGGACCACGGGAAGGGGTCGCTCAACGAGCCTGAAATTTGTATGAGATTTTGAGACATTTTGTTCGAGAGGAACATGAAAAACCAGTTTTTTGTCAATAACTTTTGTCTCCTTCGACCGATTTCTTTCGGGTTTTCTTAAAGCCTAAGTTATGACAAATATTTTATCTGAACGTTGCATGTCAATTAGAGTTAAGATACAAAAGTTATTAAGCTTCAAAAATTGGCTAACTTTTTTAAGGGTGATATTCATCACTGTTTTCATGAGGCGACTAAATGTCCGACCAGAACACTCAATGTAAAATGCATGCCGTTTCATCAAATCAGGACCGATTTTAACCATTGTTGTTGCGCTCGATTGCAATTGTTAATGTTTTTATAATATTTGAGTTCGGATGATTTTCAATTGTTCGTTCGGAAAGAAGTAAGAGCAGAAAAATGCTTGAAAATCTAAAAAATTAGGAACATGACTGGTCGATTTGTAATGCCAATAATAAAAACAGTTTTTCATAAAAAATTTTCTTTCAAAACCGGGTTTTATTAAAGCCTTAATTATGAAAAATATTTCATCCGAAGACTGCATTTCGATAAGAGTTAAGATAAAAAATAGTTATTAGGCTTCAAAAATGGGCTTACTTTTTTACGGTGGTATTCGTTAGTCATTACTGTTAATGAGGCGTCAATATGTTTGACCGCCTCAACTCATTAACAGTGATGAATACTATCCTTTAAAAAATCCGTTTTTGAAAGAATTCAGCCAACGGGAACCAAAGTTAATAATGATGGTTTTTCATGTTTCTTCCGAACAAAATGTCTCAAAATCCATTACAAACTTCAGGTTCGTTGAGCGACCCGTAACCGTGATCCGATTTGACCCAAATTTGGCATGAGATCTTGTACTAGGACCAGAATCAATTTTAGCCTGCAGCGCATAATATTTCACAGGTTTTGAATTTCCCATACAAATCTGGGGTAGTCTATTGTACATATTTCCGCCTTTGGGCGGGGCTTATGTTTCATCTTTTCTACCTAACTCAGGATAATTTTTTTCTCATAAAATCTATTCCGAATGGTGGTTACACTCAGACCCAACCGCCAAAAATTTTTTTAGATCGAAAAAGACATGTACCAACGCTTTATGATGCCAATAAAATGATAATTTTTTGAAAAAATTTTCTTTTACATTTTTCTCACGTTTTTATTATACTATTAGCTGTAGCTTTCTTTTGATAGAAAATGAAGGTTATATTTTGTTGTTTTATTGTTAATTGATTTAAACAAGGTGTTTTATTCGGTTTAGAGTGAATTGTGTTTAAGTTTGAAATCGCTTTTTTTAAAAATGTAGGCATTACGTTTCAAAGAAATTTATTTGAAAATTCTGCTACCGTGTATGCTTCAAAAATGAAAACTGTGAAAGGCTGTAAATGTAGTTGTTTTTCGAAAATTTACCTTTTTATTGGCATCACAAATTGTCCAGTAATGTTTTTAAGCCCCTGTGGTTATGCAATTTTTTTTAAATTGTCAAGCATTTTTCCGTTCTTACTTCTTTCCGAACGAACTAGAGAATATCATCCGAACTCAAATATTAGAAAAACATTAAAAATTGTAATCGAGCGCAACAACAATGGTTAAAATCGGTCCTTATTTGATGAAACGGCATGCATTTTACATTGAGTGTTCTAGTCGGACATTTAGTCGCTAGTGATGAATATCACCCTCAAAAAAGTTCGCCAATTTTTGAAGCTTAATAACTTTTTTTTATCTTAATTCTAATTGACATGCAACCTTCAGATGAAATATTTGTCATAACTTAGGCTTTAAGAAAACCCGTTTTGAAAGAAATCGGTCGAAGGAGACAAAAGTTATTGACGGAAAACTGGTTTTTCATGTTCCTCTCGAACAAAATGTCTCAAAATCCCATACAAACTTCAGGCTCGTTGAGCGACCCCTTCCCGTGGTCCGATCTGGCCCAAATTTGGCATGAGATCTTGTACTAAACCCAGGATGAATTTCAGCCTGCAGCTTTTTTAAAGTCGGGCCATTTGGGACAGTCTAATGTACAAGTAAAAAACATGTATATGTACTGAGTACAAATTATTCAGATTAAAGTTATTTTGCATTTAAAGTTATTTATTTTTTAAAACAAGTCTTAAAAGTTGCCATTTTTTAATGTAGCTTTAAAATATATGTCAGTAGCCTCCAGAAAGTTTCTCAATTACTGGTGTGCCAACTGCATCGTTGATAAAAGTTGCGAGTGATACAATGATGTAGAAACGACTATAATCGAAACAAAAAAAAAGGATTTTGAACGCTTCATTTAGAAAAAACTTTGTTTACTCATTTAAATTACACAAGCAACCAAAAGTCTCGTTAAAAAGGTCGAACACAGCTTAATCAGCATAATCAATGTGCTGATGTTCCTTTTATTCAGCCCAAATTTCAAGTTCTTATTGAAACTTTGAAGTTCCAATACAGATTTGAACGGCCTTCTATTCAGCCCACAAGTAAACGTTTAATCAGCGAAAACAAAAGCATAATTCTCCTCTTCTCTCTTACTTTGGTCACCACTAACCAGTCCATGTGGTGCTGCCGGTTTCTCGGCATTCATCTTTATTCCTTCCATCACCTCCCTCAATTGATCTCTTACTTAATTGCTTTTTTTAACTTTGTTCGATACATGCCAGCACGCACGCCAGTTCTGCTACACAATTATTTGATTCGCTTACTCAAGCAATCAAACAAACTAATGGAAAAAATTAGTCCAGGTACCAGATTTGAACCCGATCCTTCGAGATGATCACCAAACATGCTGCCACGACGCCACGCCTAGATGTTGCCTTGCCGGCAGCTGAAATTCGAAGTGGTTATTTGTTCCTAGAATACCCGCAAAAGCAGCCAGCGGCCAGCAGCAAAGACGCATGTTGATTATTACTAAGAAACATAACGGAACGGCGTATAAATCAATCATCCGTTAAAATATTTTCGGTTTAAAAAAAAATAGACTTTCATGTTTATAACTGTTGAGCATAAAATTATACAAATTCTTAAGTTTATCTTGATATTTAATTAATGAATTGCTTCAACTGACTTTCAAAGTGTGATAAATTCGTGGTAAGTAAATACAAATTGACGAAATTTTCTAAAGTCAACATATTTACTCTTTTAAAAAACTGTCATTTGTGAGATAGCTTTTAGTTGTTCTGAGTTGAAGTTTCAATATAAATAATACATTTCAACAATTTCCAAGCTCCAAAATATGTTTTATTTATTATATGCCCTTTTGTGATGTTCGTTCACATTTCATATTCATGAAATGACGGACATGTCTCAAAAAAGGCTCTTTGAGGAACTTTTTAGAACTTGGAGTCCATAGAAGGCTATTTGAGACCCAATTTGTAACTTTTATTCTGAACGATGCGATTGACATGTCATAAAAAAGGCTATCTGAGGAACTTTTTGGAACTTGAAGTTCACAGAAGGCTATTTGAGGAACTTCTGGGAACTTGAAGTTTACAGAAGGCTATTTGAGGAACTTCTTGGAACTTGAAGTTCACAGAAGGCTTTTTGAGGCCAAATTTGTAACTTTTATGATTGACATGTCACAAAAAACGCTTTTTGAGAAACTTCTAGGAACTTGCAGTTCACAGAAGGCTATTTGAGGAACTTCTTGGAACTTGAAGTTCACAGAATGTTCAGAACGGCCGTGAAGGAAACGCAATTTTTCAAAGCAGACGCTTAAAAGCTGAAATTATATTTCCTAATGTTAGAATATGCTTATTTAATCTTTCCAATGTAATAAATACTATTTGTGCTCCTTCTATTGTGCTGTATTGCTATTTCAAGCACGTTCTGACACCCGTTAGCACCAGCTATTGATGTCTGTTGGATTACAGTAGGTTTTGATTATTGTTAGTGGGATGATATTACTTTTACTAAATTAGTAGGCACTATCTCTTACGTTACCGGACTAATTCCCAAGGGTTACTCAGCAGGTAAGATAGTTCCTATGGCGATATCAACTAGTCGAGCAATCTAAATTAAATTTTTGTTAGGGTACAAGAAACGAACTAACTTCTTATTGTAATTACTATCTTACCGATAAGCTTTTTAGCACTTTCTGTAAAGTACTGCAAAACCTGCCAACAAGCGAAATAAAGTAGATTTCTAACTTTGACTTCTCCAAACTATTCCTCAACAACGTGTTTCTACTACTGAACTCGAGATTTGTTTATGTTTTCATGAATTGCTGTTGATCACCGCGAAACCACACTACTTCAGATGCTGAATCTCAGCAACACAGAAAGCTATTCGAGACCTAATTTGTAACTTTTAAACTGTGTGGGTGCAATTGACATGTCACAAAAAAGGCTTTTTGAGGAACTTCTTGGAACTTCAAGTCCATAGAAGGCTATTCGAGGAGCCTTTTGTATTTTTCATGCTCACATTCGAGAAAATTCGGCACCAATTCCCTGTGCAACCTTTGTTCAGCGAAATTCGAACTTTGGAGGCACGAATTGAGGTAGATATGAAACTTTTGGTTGCTTGGATAGCAAGCAAATTCTTTCGAACCACAAGCTTAAAAATTTTAGACTTGGGTGAAAATGTATCAAATATTCTGAAATAACAAAAAAAAATAATACTACGGTTCAAATAAGGTTTATTCTCTACTCTTGAAAACTTGATAAAAATTTGAGATTTTAGTTGGAACCTTTTATTTTAAAGAATCTGCTGTATGTGTAAATAATGTTAAATAAATTTCCAGCTGAATTTTAACCTGAGGATTAAGACAAGTTCAAAATAATCATTAATTATTATTTATTTAAATCCTGTGATTAAAGTTGTCAAAATTAAAATAAAGATTCTTCAAAAAAATTCTTTGAAATGAATCTAGATCTTATTTTTCAAATGAACTTAAAATTAAAAAAGTGAAATTTGTACAGAACCCTTAACCAGAAATCTCCCATTAGATTCTGAATTTGTAGGGTTCAATATGATTTGTGATTATGAATGATGAAATTGTTTCACATTTTTCAATGTACTCATGAATTTTTCTTATGTTTCAACTCCGCATATGAATTGAGGGTTCAAATTTCAGATCCAAGTATTGAAAATTGTTTGAATTGTAAATATTGGAACTGATCCAAACTTGTTTTTTCTTTATTTTAAGAAACTTTCAGCCTTTGGCTGGTTCGTCTCTGAGATCCAAACTTATAATCATGAACAATATATGTACTGGATACTTACTAATTTTATCTCAAAACCTTGTGAAATAAAGGCATATTGTTCCAAATTTTTCCCCAAAATCCAGCCAGTATGCTGGCAAATTTCGAAATTATTCTATTTTAATAAAGATGAAAAACACTTGGTCAGGCTTCGGACTCTTTTCAGAGCCCAATAAGAACGGTGTAACAATCAGCTCCACTCTTTAAATTTTTTTTGAGCGGAGCAAGAGTGGTCGATAGGAGCAGAGTGACAATCCGCGATGCCAGGTAAATTTTTTGACGTTTCGGAGTTAGGACAAATGTATGGCCGTTTTCAAAAGCTTTCCAAAAGCTCCCTAACTAATCGAAACTTTTCTATGGAGGACATGGTGTCGCTAGTGTTTGCTTAATAACTCCCATTCACACAGGGAGCGTTTTTCGTCACTCACAAAACACTCAAAATTGAAATGAGTGCTCTATAAGTGCGTCTCCTAAAGAGTGCTCCTAAGGTGTACACAATGTGCGTCCAAGTAATTAATTGATGGTGCTGTTCGCTTTGGTTCGTATCTAGCTGTTTTTTTTTCGAAGATGAATAAAAAAAGATGATAACATCAAGCCGGAATGGATGAGAAGAATAAAATCTAATACACTTTTGTTAAATATAAGCAAACCATAACCAAACGAGTCACGCTTAGAACCGATCCGAATGCTCTTTACCGGGTGAAACTAAATTGCTCCCCCACGGTGGTAAAGGTAGCGTAAGTTTCTGCAGTATAGTGATGCTGATTGAACATTGATAGTTAATTTTACAGTCCGCTAGCTAGTGTCGAGGGTGTTATTAACAAGATCGTTGTTTTGGATTTCGATTGTTTTGAATTCGTGAAATAAAATAAATGTTTGTCCGAAACAAGTTGATACCCATGTTGACATTCGAGTGTTGTCATGGATTTCTATGTGACTAACAATTGTTACGAGCTACAATTTTGACCCATATATGCGTTGTTAAAAAACGCTTTATTGTTTCGGTAAATAATGTCATTTTATAACAAAATTTTGAATAATAACATTCTTGAACTCAAAGAGGAAGTATTTAATGACTTAAATTCATGCAAAGCTTGATATTTGGTCTACTAACACTTGAATAAACGAACAACTAGTGATGAAAGGAAACGTAAAGTGACTAATGACTGGGGGACTGTAGTTCAAGGTTTTTTTTGACTTTCTGGGACTTTTTCGGTTTGCCGAAAAACGGCTGGTTTTCAGAAAAAAACGGCTAAGTCCTAAAAAGCCGATTTTTGACCAAGATTCTTTTTCGGGATAACACCAAATTTCATGCATTTCAAAATCATATGGTATCAAAATGAAAGTTTCGATTCTTTCTATTTCCTTTGTCCTTTTTTTAAGTGATTTTTGAAATTTTGAGGTCAATTTTTATCAAAATTTTTTTTCAGCATTTCGACAGGATTTTGACGTATTATGCATTTTTCAGTCTTTTGGCATCAAAATTACAATTTAGGTTTTTCTGATTTCCTTTGGTCTCCCCTTGAGGGTGCTTCGAGGCACCCCTAAATAAAGTCCGAATGAGTTGAAATTTTGCAGAGGTCAGTTTTTTAGGCCAATCCACAAAATTTTCATGTTAGGTTTTCGAAATTTTATATGAATCATTTGGCTGCCACCCTAACGTACATATATATGATAGATTTGTAAAGCAACTAATATTATAGATTTCATCTTGAGTTGAAAATATTTTTTCATAAAAATGACGCTTATTTCCACGACGCATTTTCGGTTTATTTTCATTCCAGCCAAATAGTGTAACGTGATTGAAAAGATTAGTTTTGTGTGCAGCATACTTCTAAATCTTACATTGCGTAAGTGTTAAATTATTGAAAACTTTTTTGCGAAAAATTTCCTTTAGAGAATTTATAAATTAAAAAAAAAAAGATTAGATGGCTCGGTTCAAGAGATAGAAGAGAAATCTTTTTTTCTTTTTTTTCGAACTTAATGTAAATTTTTTTCATACAAACAAGAAAATAAAACTTTACTCATGTAATCGTTACTTTAAAAATCTGCAACGAAGTTGTTGAGATCAAAGGGTTTTGATAATTTGAAAATGACTTCAAACAGACTCAGTCTAATGTTAACAGAAATGAAAACACAAAGTTTAAAACTAAATTGCAAAATAATGCAAAACTTCATTAATGATTATAAAGTAAAAACTACAGAAATGACGAGTATAAAAAATGCAAACTTATGGCAGTTCTTAACTTTTGTAAGTCTTTTTCATTTTTAAAATTTTGCTTATTTTGTTATTCGAAAAATAGTTATTCTTATCTTTTTGGCCAATTTCCCATTTTGCTTGAAACTCGTGTTATTTGTCGTTTGAACTAAAGTTGCATTTTATTTATATATTTTAAATATTTTGGGAAAACCCTTATGGAAAAAGAACCTTAGTGGAAACATAAGTTTAATATGCATTATGAATGATGCGAATTGTGAAAGTCTTAAACATGAATCCCCGAGAGATCTGAAAAAATGGCAGTGCCAGTCGGTTTATGCAATTTCTAAGTCATGTGGCATCAAACAGTCATCAAAATGTACGTACAAGTTTTTTTTTAATTCGATAATGATTGCCATTTATTGCCATAATAATGTAGATATAAACGTAAGAAGATGTAAACGATTACTTTACATTACATAAATTTCATTAAACCATTGGAATTTGACCCTCGGCACCAAGCGCTTGCGCGCTTTGCTTTCAAATCGCTGCCAGAAGAATTCCGTTAAAATCTTTTTTTTTTGCTATGCACATGATGGGAAGGACGGTTTCCTAAAAAAAACACACTTCATTTCCCTAAGAGCGCGCTCTAAGAGCTACACTGACGGAGCACACATCACTCATGTAAGTGTGTGTTGAAAATTTATTTTTCGGGAAGCAAGAGCAGAGTGAGTGCGGTTTAGCGCTCACAAGAGCGTGGGTTCCACTCCTCCCCGGTAAATTTGAATCGGCAGAGAGGTAACTCAAATCGCCAGAGGGATCGTAACGATCTCTCTGGCGATTTTGCATCATCACATCGTTAGAGAGGAACACACCATACGCGTGCCTTGGGTGAGTGCCACGAATTAAGCTAAGACACGCCCTTCAGAGAAACACACGAACACAATCCGAATCGTGTTTGTATGTTTCCCTCCGAGACGCGTGTTTGCCTGCCTGATAAGTCGACAGCTACGATTGAAAGCACACACGGGACACGGGGACAAAATGTTACCACACCGTACGAGTGTACGATTCAAACTGATTTCGCATGTACGCATCCGTATTTGTTGCCTCTAGGTATCTCGGCAGGACAAACCGAATGAAAATATTTGCGTTCTTGGAGTGTCGCTGAAGTTAACCGTTTTATTCTAAGTTTGGTGACTCAACTCTCAATTTTTTGCATGCTCTGTCGATTTCTGAGAGGACGCGCTTACTGGGTCTTTGTGAAGCTTTGCTCTTGCACTTATGAGTGACACCTCAGGAGTCGTCCGAAGCCTGCACTTAGTAAACGGTTTTCATTTTATCGAAACACATCAGTCGATTCAGAATCACACTAAGGCTGCTAAAAAAATGTTTACGTTTATTTTGACAAAATTTGTGTAAAAAAATGATTTGGACGCTTTATACATAATTCGAAGCACTCATTTGAAATTTTCGTTTGATTTTGAAAATAGCGAAATCTGGTCAAAATCCGGACAATTTAACCCCCAAACAAACCCCCCCCCGCCCCTCCCCCCCCAACGGCCATGCGATGAGCGTAATACTTTATTCATATGAATGTGTGGCACAATGTCAAAAATACTTTGCAGATACTAGTTTTAAAAGAAGTCATTATTAAATTATCATTACCATAGTATTTTCGACAAAAAATATTGCGGGTTGCCACCGTATTTTGTATTTTGTTTATTTTACTGGTTTATTTTACTTTTCTTCATATTGAAAATGAAGTTCATGGGAACTTTGGAAGAATATTTGATTCCCAGCTGTGTTTGGGTCTCTCAATAGGACTTTTTTGGATTTTTTTTCGATCTTGTTTAAAAAATTTTGTCAATGATCTTCGGTATTGGACACTATCTACGTAATCACTTGACAGATTGTCACCAAATTTTGTACATGTTCACATTACCTTATGACCAAAAAACAAAATTTTGTCAAAAAATTTACTTGTCATAGTTCTGTCAGAGTTAAAATGTGATTTTTTTATAGTTTGGTCTTTTGTTTTTTTGGTTCGATTATAGTCGATTAAACATCTTCATGTCATTCACGGCTTTCATCAACGATGCAATTGACTGAAACTTACTGAAAAACTTATTCGGTACAACTATGTTCGATGATTACTCTTGGATTCGATCTCACTGTCATCGGCTCAGAAGGCAGCTAACTTGCCTACTGGGCTACATATATCACAAGCCTTATAGTTTTGTTCTAATTTGTCTAAATCATAATTTGGTCATATTTCGTCAAATTTTAATCATATATGTTATATTTTTGTTATAAATTTTTTCATTATATTTCTCGGGTTTTTGTCAAATTTTGTAAAAATTTTGTCATACTGCTGTCGTATTTGTAATCATTCAGTCATTTTTTTTGTCAGAATATAGTTATATTCTATCTCATTCTTTATTATTTTGTCAGATTTTTGTCCTTATTTAGTCTTTTTTTTTTGTCAGAATATTGAAATAATCTAGCACAGGGGTTTTCAGATCGTGCTCCGCGGAGCACTTGGTGCTCCGCGAAGCTTTTGAAAGTGCTCCGCGACGTACGCAACGAAAATCATAAACACACTTTGAAAAACTTTGATATTTTTTTATCGTTTAGTTTTCATCGTAACATGAGAAAAAAAAATCACAGGGCTTACAGTACGAACGAATAAATTTTGTTTACTTGGTTTTTACTGGCGGCTAAATCCCTGCAGGGATGTTGGCAAAGAATGGTGGATTGTCAAAGTGCACAGCTTTGATCGAACAACGTTGTGTTGCAGAACTGAATGTACTGAATGCACTCAATGAAAAGGTTGTTCTTGCACCGTACTTGGCGAGCTACCGATTGGAAAAGCTGGAGAAGCGCATACTATTGCTGAAAACTTAATCAAACCTTGTTTTCAAGAAGTCGTCCGTATCAAGGTTGATAATGAAACAGTGGAATTGGTAAATTCGATTCCCATGTCTGACAACACGGTTTCTCGGCGAATTTGTTACATGGCTGAAGATGTTGAAAGCGATTGAGCACTTAAAAATTCGACATGCAGCTTGACGAATCCACAGATGTAGCAGGACTAGCAATTTTGATGATATTTGTTCGCTATCAAGGTTCTGAATGTTTCGAAGAAGATTTGCTCCTTTGCAAACCGTTGCCAACTTCCACGTCGAGGGCTGAAATTTTCAAGCTAAATTATTGATGATTATGTTACGGACAACAATATTCCATGGGGAAATTGCATTCATGTTTGTATGGCAGTGCAAAAGCTATAGTTGGAAATACTACTGGAGTCGTTGCCAAGATCAAAGAAAAGACGAAAAGTTGCGGTGGTAGTCATTACATCCTTCATCGACATGCACTCGCTATGAAGAAACAATGGTCATCTTTGAAGAAAGTCTTGGACGACCGAAAAATTCAGGGTTATTCACGGCGCTGTGCGAAGAGATGGTTAGCCTACCGAAGATCACTGGTTATCTCGTAGAATTGCGTTGTCTCGCCTGTTTGAATTGAGAATGGCTTCAGTCTTTCAATGCAAGGTAAAGGAAGAACAATCTTCGATTAAAACGGCAAAATCATGACTATCAAGAGAAAAATAAAATTTTGGGCAGAATCGCTCAAAAAGCGCGACCTGGACAACCTGGGCGACCTGGGCGAATTATGACAATCACAACGCTTTTCGTTGGATTTTTTTCCTTGCTGAAACTTAAGCTAACAGGCGCCACGTGTCTAGTGAAGTCATTTACAATTACAATTACAATGTTTTGCCGCAGGATTTGTTGACAACTTCCAGGAAAACTCCTCGAATAATATCATAAAATAATAAAAAGATCGAAGACTTTAAATGCGTGGAACAACATATTTTTATGTCAAAGAAACCAGAATCATTAACATCGCAAGAATATGAATGCTTGGTAGATATGACATCGGAGCTTCAGGAAAAATTCGTATCCAAAAAGTCGTTGGAGGGGTATTGGTGTCAACCGACATTTTTTTTCAAATTTTGTCCGATAAAGCAAAACTTATTCTTCTGCCGTTTTCCATAACTTATCTATGTGAGTCTGGATTTTCCACATATATCGCAACGAAGACAAAATACCGATCCCGAGTAAACGCAGAACCAGACATCAGGCTACAACTGACACAAATTTAATCAAACTTGTTACAGCTTGAAAAATCGAAGAAAGCGTATTTTTTCTATTGAAATCATTCATTTTTGAAGACACATATTTTGTTAATAAAAACAAGACAATTCAAAGAGTAGTCATTTATGACTGATTTTATAGACTACGATGACAAGACACATCTCATTTAAATGATAAATACTATCAAGTTTTCAAAACTCGGGTTTTTCATTCTTTGAAAATGTAGTGCTCCGCCAAAATTTTTGGTTTTGAAAAGTGCTCCGCCGAGCAAATGACCTGAAAACCCCTGATCTAGCACATAAGTCTTTTTTTGTCATTTTAATGTCATATTTTTGCAATATTTTTACCACCATTGGCATAATTTTTTCATGGTTTTATCATGTTTGTCAATTTTTTAAGGTTCTATTGTAAATTTTTTGATTATTATTATGTCGTATTTGTAAATATTTTGCAATTTTTGTGGAATTTTATATGGGAGAGTGGAGAATCATGGGCCACTTTTTTTAGATGTTCCATAACTTCTTCATTATAAAAGAAAGAATAAAAATAAAAAAAGGTATGGTTTTCAACATTTTCAAGGTATCATAAGGTATTTTTTTTTTAATAAGTCATTTTCCCCAAATTCTGACTGTTTGAAAAAAGCAATATTTTTTTAATTTTGAAAAATGGTGGGGAATCGTGGGCCACCAAATCCAAATTGACCAAATAACATGCTAAGTTTATGAGTTGACCCAAAACTATGATTTCTTAATTTAATTCGTTATTTTAAAGCAATTTCAGATGATGAAATAAAAAAGAGAACTGTGTATGATCGCATAGATCCCAAAACCTGGCTCGCGAACGTTTTGGCAAAATTCCTTATATAGGATGGACAAAATATTTTTCATAACTGTTTAATTTCCATAAGAAATTTTACATATAGTTATAACTTAATTTATGTTCTGAATGTGTATAAAAACATAAAAATATAGGTGATTCAAGATGTGTGGCCCACGATTCCCCACAAGCTATGATTTGCAAATTGGTTGCGTTTGTGTGACTTATTGATGTTTCATCAAAAATTTCTTTTCGATGTGAAAGATCATGACAAAACTAAGATCATAAGCGTATGAGCATATTTTTGTTATGCACTTTAGGTTCCCCATCGATGAAATTAGCGGGTGTTTTTTAATTATGTAAGTAAGTTTTTCTAACTTTTTTTAGCTTGATAATTAAACGAAGCATATGATGCGAATTTCAGTCAACAACATATAGGAATATATGCTCACGCAAAGCGACGACGATGACAGTTGGTTTGAGATTTTTATCTCAACACACATCTGAGATATTAAAAGTGGCCCACGTTTCCCCATGGCCCACGATACCCCACTCTCCCCTACATTTTTTTCATATTTTTGTCAAAATTTTGTTATATTTTTCATATTTTTGACAAATTTTTTTCAGTACTTTTGCCGTATTATAATTATAGTTTTGACATTTGTCACTTCTTCGTTCGCCATAATTTTGTCATAGTTCTTTCAGATTTTTGTCAATTGATTGTCAAACTTAGTAAAAGTTTTTCATATCTTTGCTCAGTTTTGTAATATTTTTGTCATATTTTCAAAACAATGGTAATTTTTTGGTAAGTTTTTGTCGGTGCCTTTTTCAGATTTTTACATATTTGTTCAATTTGTCAGAGAGCCATTATTCATCTACTTTTTGGACCTTTTCACTCAACTTGCAATTTTCAATTAATTACTGCATTTTCAAGTCTAGCGGAAGCTGCCATCATGGATTTAAAGATGGCTTTGGACATCAAAATTTAACTTCTATTTATTGGCCCTTTCACCCTAAAGAGACTATATGATAAACAAAGGAGATGAAATGATCCGATAGGAATTTTCGATTTCCTGTCAATGTCATTCCAACCAAACAGAAGACATGTGAAACATTGGAATATTGCTGATGCGGCGAAAGCGAAAGTATTGTTATTCATAAGTGTAAATAAAAGGTAATCAAAACAAAACACAGTTTTTGAATGCTCTTCTTGAGTCTACGACAACTACGACTACAAACCAGAAACCGAAAAATAAACGCATATTATCGAGTTCTATCTATCATGTAGGTACCTTCTGACCTTTCTGGGAACAGTCAAAATGCCACACTTCATTCGCACTTTTTTCTAGTTATGAAAATGACAAAAAATATCAGCTCAATTAAAAACATACAGTAAACTAGACCAAAAATCACTTAAAAAAAAATAAACGTAACCAAATCTGTAGTCATGTAAAGTTTGTAACAAGGGTTTTCATTCCACTTACGATCATTCTCAGCATTTAGCGTAGTATAAAGATGACGACAGACAATGAAAATCACCTTTTTCCCTTTTAGCAATGAAAAGCTAAGCAAAAGTCACCATCTTGAATTTGAAGATGTCGTCCGATGTCCTATATTTGCTTCCTGGTCGAGAAATGTCAATTAATTTTATTACTGTTGTTTTAATAAAGCACTATGTATTTTGATAAAGTATTCAGAAAAGCTAGAAGTGAGCTTAAATTGATTTTTTTGTACAAATGTCAGAACTGTCCTTCTTCCAGAACAAGAAGGATCAATAACCTTCGATAAACTTA